>NW_026623453.1:685748-697428 GCF_030028575.1 Malurus melanocephalus
AAGGATGGAGGCAAATCACACGTCTGCCACAAGGTTAAGAAAATCTCTTCTGTGCTCTGAAAGCTCTTGGGTAGACTCYGAATTTATAGGTAAAATATACCATGTTTTAGCTGTGAAAAGTGATAATTTAACACTTAGGAATCATTACTCATACCCTAACTCTGCTGTAATTCACACTTTGGCCACTCAAAAAACCGCAGAGAGTGGAACCTCGGGGTCAGAAGGGCCTGACTGGGAAATCCCAGGGGCTTGAGAGACCCTGGGCTGAGCTGAGGCTGCATCACCGTGGGATGGCACAGGCAGGGCTGACATTTCAGTGCATTGCTATGTCAGATATTGAGGTATAGGTTGCATTTTAATTCCTAAAAAAAAAATCTAGAAATAAAAACCAAAATCACTTTGCATCTATCAATTTAATTAAGCTTGAACATGGTGCCTRCAGCACAAAGTATTTGCAACCAGCAGAAGCAGAGGAAGGAAAAGAAATGATATTTTATTATTCAGTTACAACTACAACTGTGTCTGTCCATATAACTTTTTATAAAATTTTTATAGACTTAAAAACTTTATAAAAATAAACATTTTATAGTCCATCTCATCCCATCTATTTCAATAAGAATTGTTTCACTAAGGAACTGGAAAAATAATACCTAGTGAAAAATGAAATGCTTCAAATTGCATCTGTCTTGCTAGGAAAATTTCAGACAAAAACATCAACATGTCCCTCTCAGTCTTAAGCAAAATGTTTCCATTTTCCCTGGTAAAAATAATTCTTGATTTCCAAAGCCTGTAATGATGAATTGTGCAAAAAAATTGGAAAAAAAAGTATTTTGAATTTATAAAAATATTTCACTTATACCAAAACAATACTTATATAATTCTTGCAAAATTACAATGTCTCTCAGTAGAAAATTCTTTCTTCAGCTCTAATTATTTAAAATATGCAAAATCATTCATGTTTAGCACTAGATTTTCTGACTGCAATCCTTGTTCTTGCAATTTTTCCTAAACCAGGGAGATACAGTCTTTGTTTAAAATAATAATAAAGCATAACAGTAATCATATTTTGTTTAGTGAAAACAACTATTATTCAAATCATTTTAAAAAGCCATCTAATCTCTGTTAAATTGGATAAATTAAAATTAATATCATTACACTTACAGAAGGCCTTTTATCCCATTTTTATTTCCAGCACATTTTAATTCATAAATAGAAGAGATGCAATCAATGTGTCAAATGAAAACGATTCAATAAAACCTGAAAAATGTTTAATTTTACTATTACTAAATGGACCCAGTGAGAGTGCAGGTGGTCAGTAACACCCACAGTTAATGATGGCCTTTTAATTTTCAAAGCAGCAACATTTCAGTCTCTGCTCTCTGAGAATAGATTGTGGATTTTGGCAGCTGCAGGAGGTGTAACACTTTAAAGGAAAGAGGAAATCAGGCTGGGATGTGTTTTGATTCCAGCCCATTGTGACCTCATGCCACCCATGGCCCCGGGCTGTCCCTGGGACTCAGTGCCTTTGCTCCTCTGGGTATTTCTGGGGATGTTACAGTGCAAGGCAATGAAAAACATCAGCCTGCAATGAAATAGCTCGAGCTTTACAAACTCTGCCAAGATTCRCCATTAATTAGTTTCTCTTTTTGTTTGGGAACAAAAAGTAATGCACTGAAGGTTTCCCAGCTATTCATTGCTTCCATTGTCTCCAAGTTTTCTCCAAGACAGCAAAGTTTGTAGAGAATGGCTCAYATTTGGTTGTTTCTGGAAGCCCCAGTATTCTAGAAATTGTATTAACAGCATTTAAAGGAGTTGCTCACATTAAAACAAGTATAACAAAGTGCCACACAAAAGTTTGCCTTTTCAAGAGGCAGAAACAATGAACTGCAGCAGGAGCTGTTTGCAATAGGTTGGGAGGCACTGATGGGTCACCCTTGGCTGGGAGGGCACTCGTGGCCACAGTCCTGCACAAGCCACAACCAATCCAGACTCTGCCTCTCCATTCTCAGCAGGAGCAAAGAGAAAGATATCCAAGGGTCACTTCTGGGTTTGTAGCTGGCCARCTGAAAAGTGTTTTTCGTTGATGCTCCATGGGAGAAATAGCAGCACTGGACTGCTCTTCTAAGCCTTTAAAAACMTTTTGTCTTGAAATGTGGCCAACAGACCTACAATGTTCATGACTGGTACATTGGGGGTTCTCCATCGGGGACTTGTTGCAGACATTGCCATCAGATTGCAATCAGATACTCAAACTGGATCTTTCTCTACTCATAAATGAGACAATTTTCACAGGCTCAGGTGCATTTATGGCTCCCACAGAAATTAAAATTGTGACAATGAACCCTGTTTGGTTCAGCTCCCTCAATAGCTCTTCCCAGCTGGAACACAGCTCCGGTCTCAGTTAGTAGCAGTGGGTTAAACAGCTCAAAAAATATATGTGGCCTGAAGATTTTCTGCCTGAGGCAGAAACAGAGCCAAACAGCAAAGCAATTATTATTCCCATTTGCAGGGAAGGATGACTTGCCCAACACCCCCCAGGGAATCTGGAGTAGAACAAAACTTCAAAGCTGGTAAGCCCAGCTTGCTCCATCATCTGCCTGAAAAACATGGAGCAGACGTGAAACTGCTGCTTAAGACTCTTTGAAATTAGAAGAATTTTGACTTTTCATGGACTCATAGGTATCCAGCATCCRTGAAAAATAAAGAGCTACATAAGAAGGTTAAGACAGACAGAAAGAAACTGAATCTGTGTTTTATGAGGTTGCTGAAATGATTTCCCTTTTTTAACTATGCTATGGAGCTCAGTAGGAAAGTCAATTTATCCTGTGATTGCAGAGCAGTTGCTCCCTGCTAGAGCTGCTGTTTAAGTTTAATTGGAATACACGGCACTTGTGCAATGTTTATATCATGGAGAACATTTCAAAAAAGCAGAAAGGCCCTTTCAGTTCAACACACTTGTTCCTGTTGTGATCCTGATCACTGAACCCAAGTGGAAATATGAGCCACCAAATTGTTTCTTTGTTGCTGTTTTAGTCAGTGACTCCAGAGGCACAAGTGATATGCAGAAGAGAAGAGAAACAGGCCAAGACTGGCTGACTCAGGGGACTGGCAGTGGGATTTGGAGCCTTTCATCTGCAGGTCGCTGAGCCCAGCACAGGGCTGGAGCAACCAAAACATTATTACCATCAAATGGAGGTTCAATGGCCTRAGAGAAATCATTTAAATGGTTTCTGCTTCATACAGGCACTAGCAGCAGAAAAATTATTGCTGCAATTAGCAGTACTGCATAACCATCAGTGATGTGGAAGCTTTTGGTGTTTATTTACGTTCCCAGAAACAGAATGGTGTCCCTGAAAAAAATCGTGTATTGATTATTTTGACCAAGAACATTTTTCATAAACCTAAAGTTTTGGGKTTTTTTCCCCATTTTTATCATTATTTTAGTTTTATTTAGCCCTCTTTGGTAGTTTTCTTTGCCTTTCCCCATGTTACAGATCAGAGAATAAAGTCTTCTGTAAATGACTTTTCCTAAAAAGTAATTTACACAAAGACTGTGAAGTGAAAAACTGCATCAAATCCAAACCAGAACCTTCCACTGTTAATATATTTGCATTTGACTCAAACACAGAGTCTTTTTAACTGAAAAAGTCTCATTTTCCAGAGAACTGGGTGGCCTTTTTAGATTGGGGTGTCTATAATCTATAATCTCTATCTATAATCTATAAAATCCACAGAATTTCAAGAGAAATTTTAGCAGATGCTACTACAGAGTAACTTCAATATTTTAATGTAAAGACCACCAGGGATGGGTTTATCACCTCCCTTGCACTGGAAGGGATTTCTCCCCCAGCTGCCTGCAGGAGCCACCCCTGTGCCTCGCTGCAGCATCCTCTCAATCACCTCAGTGCTTTTGCTTTCCAGACAATCACTGAGGGGTTSACCTGGAAAGGACCTTTAAGGGTCACTGTGTCCACCCCCTTTCAATGACCAGGGACACCTTCAATGGGATCAGACTTCTCAGAGCCCTGTCCTATCTGATTTGGAGAGGTTCCAGGGCATGCACCTCCTGTCCAGGCAACCTGTTCTGCTATTTCACCACCTTCATCCTGAAAAATTTCTTCCTTACATCTAGTTTGAATCTAGATGAATCTTGAAATCTGATGCCTTTAGTTTGAAACCATTACCCCATGTCCTATTGCCACAGGCCCTACAAAACATCTGTCCCCATCTCTCCCTTCTAAGCATGGGAAAAGTCTTCCTGGAGCCTTCTCCAAGCTGAACAACCCCAACCCTCCCAGGACTGGTGTTGGTTGCAGCCCTCTGATTGTCTTTGTGGCCTCCTCTGGACCCAATCCAGCATGTCCCTGTCTGTCCTGTGCTGGGACCCCAGGGCTGGCTGCAGAACCCCTCTGCAGGCTCTCCAGAGCAGAGCAGAGCAGAGCAGAGCAGAGCAGAGCAGAGCAGAGCAGAGCAGAGCAGAGGGGCAGCACTGCTGCTCTGTTGGCTGGAACAGGAACCACCTTTGCTGCTGGATCTCTGGATTGCACTGGACAATCCACTGCCTTCTAACACTGGACAGCCTCTGCTTCTGAGCACATGGCCATAAGCCAAAAAATGTTAAAAGCCTTCCAGATGTAATGCAAAAGTGCCAAAATTAGGGTTTTTTTTTTTTAACTTTCCCCACCATTTTGAACAAATCATCCCAGAAAAGAATAGTCAGCTGTAGCTGTTTGGTAAAAATTTTGCCAGCCCTTTCTAGTCAATGTTATCACTTTCTGTGACTGACACAGCCCAGGGRGTGACTCTCCTGTGGTTTATCCATGGGGCAGCAGCCTCCTCCAGGAGCCCCAAACAGCACTGACACAACCTCCCAAACTGAGAAGCAATGGGCCACATCCTGACACCAAGCACTCAGGCAGGGTAAAGACAAGACTGGGTTCAGGCAGATATATTCCTGTTGTATTTTGTATTCCAGTTAACATTTCTGATTTTATCAATCYCATTATGCAGGGACAAGTGTTACAGCAGAGGTCACACTCTTACTTACAGTTTAACAGCTAAAGAGATGCTTGTGCTAAATAAATTTGTGCAGTTACATAGTGAAAATTCTGTGTTCAATAGGTCTCATCAGATGTTGTTGCCCAGATTGGTTTAATAGTATGTTCAGCTATAGAACAAAGCATGCAAGGGCAGCAGATCAAGAGCCTTTCCCACTCTGGTGGTACATGTAATGTTTCTGCAGTTAGAAAACTCATATTTCATATCTATTCACACAGACACGCTCACTGGATTTCTTCATTGACTAAAGAAACGTCTCTGCATATTTATGGTAAATATGTTCTGCAAAGTGCTCTGAACATTATGCAATTTAAAGCCTTAYGAGCATTCAAATGTTAGATTATTTTTTAAACAAAATTACTGCACACACTCAGAAGATGCAAAGAGATTGTTGAAAAGCTAGCAGCATATGACTATAAAAATGCAATTAAGTCTGTGAAACTTCATATGGTTCACACTACAGAGTGCTACACAACACTAAAGRTATGTTACATAGATAGTTAGAATTTAATTTGGATGTATAACAGATTCCTGAGTCCATAACAGCCACYCCAGCAAGCATTCCATTGAGGTGCATCCACAATAATGCCTTGCCTATTTTGGAATGAGATAGTGATCACAAAAGAGACAAGCTCCAGTGCAGTGTATGAATGGAAGGACTAAGGTTTCTTTCTAGAGGACATAGAACTATTAAAGCAAGCTGGGGTTTGTAAAGGTTAGGCTTCCCAATTCYGCTTCTTGATTATCTTGCAATAAATGGCCCACTTGTTTGAACTTTTGGGGATTTTCTTGACATATTAGTTAGGTGCACAATGTAGTTTGACCTATAATTCTCATGTCAGCAGCCAGGCATATCTCATGCAGCCAGTGCTCCTCACATTGAGCTCTGGCTGTAGAACAAGAGACAGTTCTAGTGTAGGGGCCAGTTTAAGCACTGGGGCTAAAAATCTACTCTCAGTGCAGCAAGTGTCATGGCTTCAGAAAAACAGACATTATACCATATATCATGCAATTGTATTCCTGTAGGGATGAGCAAACTTAAAGTATGTCAATGAACTAYAGAGGCAATTAAGTTAATTGCTATCCTATAATGTTTTAAGAGAACACTATCCTTTCCCAGATCCATCACAGCCATGATCATGTTTTGTTCWCAGCTTTGTAGGGTGACTGTAAAACTCTACAGGAAATCACTGACTTTAGTACAGCAGACAGACTGAGGACCATGACTGCAGTAGAGACTTTTCTTTATTAAATTAATATCTGCACCAATTTACACAACTATCCAATGTATCCCTTCAGTTCAGCTTTAGGTTTCCTGGTGTGAGGGACTACCACAAAGGGAGGATGGGACAAAATCTACTGGAAACTGAAAAGAGCCATAGCAACCTATCCCATCACCCCTCTGTCAGTCCCAAGAGCCAAGCTGCAAAGCCCCTCAGCCCCATAACCCTGTGCCATAAGGCAGAGTGCAGGTTTGGGTGGTGTCAGAGCAGTGGGTCCCAGGGCCCCTGCTCACCCACAGCCTCCCACAGAGCCCTGGCTGCWGGGACACAGCACAGCCCCACGCCAAGGGAAACCACAGAGCAGCAGCTCAGGAGTCCCACCATCACCAGGGTCACCCCARTGTMMCCCMSKMMAMSYKKWRGGTGCAAAGCTGAGCCTGGATGTGCTGCTCCCAGAAGTTCATGGACAGGGATGGTGGGACAGTGAWGAGCACCAGTAGCTTTCTTCAAAATGGAATTTAAATAACCCGGGACATRAAGGCAACCCTGGGAAGGAAAACATGGTTTCAGAGGAGTCACTGCTTTACCAKGTTTCTAACAATATCAACAAGGAAGCAGCAGAGGAAGATCAGAGGAGGGCAATCTGCTGGGATAGTTATGAGTAGCCAACTCCACAGACACTTCCCTGCTCTCAGAACTGTATCTAGTTAAAAATTCTCCGCAGCCACCATGACTGTGACATGCCCTGAAGCTCCTCACACCTCAGCCAGCCAACTCAGAGGCCATGACACATTCTCTATATTTCTCCACCCCATTTTCCTCATTCTTGTGCCATAGGACTCATCTCAGCCTGTCCTGCTGAAAGGCAGCTGCAGCATCTCTCGGGGAARCCATGAGCTTCCTCCTCAGACARTGGCTGTTCACTGGGTCARGAACAGCTCTGCTCCTGCTGCTGCACATCTTCCAGAGCCCAGGGCAGAGGCTGCAGTAATTCAGGGTTCAGTTGATGCAGCRGGCAGGAAGAGGAGTGTGGTGACCCAGCTGGATCAGAATATTACAGACAGTTACATTGTCGTTAACAATGGTACAGCACAAACTTTGGAAAAAGAGCAAGRTGGTGTTACAGCCTTTCTCTGAGCCTCATCTTACCAGGCTTGGTACCTCCCTGGTTCTTTAATCACAGCCTTTTCTATTTCTCTCCCATTCTATTGAGTCCGATTGTACCTAGAACAATCCTTTCATTCTTTTCTCTGTATGTTCATTAYCCACTAAATATTATTCTTCTCTATATCAGTAATACCCAATGAATTAAGAAGTCTGTGTTAAAATGGACACACTGTGTTTGCTGTTATGAACACTCCCTACAGCAGTGTAAGGCACACAACTCTCACACTTGCAGTGGGCTGCAAGGCAAGGATTTTGTGGGCAGTGACTGTAGAACAGGTCGGCTATTGCCTCACATATACACATCCTTCTATTAATGAGGACAGCACAGCCAAATCATAACATGGCCACGCTATTCCTCACTGATACTGGCACAAGGAATGCAGCTGGATATGACAAAATCAGTTATAACATCCATCACTTCTGGAGGGGTAAGAGAAATRGATTTAAAATCTTTAAATTTTTTATAACACTGAAAGCCACACTATCGAGAGATGAGATAAAACACCACGGTTGTAAGGAATTAATGATACATGAAACTATCTTTTTGCTCTCTAAGTGATCCTGTAAGTCAGGGGTGTCAAAAAAAGGACAGAATTTGGAAAGCTACAAAAACAGAGCAGTTAGGGAGAGAAAAAAGCAGCACACAAAAATGTCACTCCCATATCTTTGTTAAAACCCCACACCCAATAATGTAATTGCAAGTGCAATACCTGAGTGCCAGTCTCCTTCGATGCACACTTTGCTGTCTGGAGCTGAGCAAAGCCATCCCTTTATTCGGATTCTTTCCTTGCCAGTGRGTAAAACAACTCAAAAGCAAGGAAGTTGTGCACATTGACTGGAACCTCCTCRTGTTTCAGTATTTCCCATTTTGTACCCACCAGGCACATGTTTCACACACAGCAGGAGTGTCAAAACAGTGTATGYGCATTGAAAAATTCTTCATACATTTCACCCTTTGGGAGAACAGCCACTCTTTTTGGTGCATGCAAAGCTAATTTCAGAGAGTAAATGTGTGCTTAATGCAGCCCATCTATGTGGTCTGATCCTGGCTCCCCAGGACTGCCAGCAACAAACATGGTCCTGAATTCAGGACTTCACTGCCTGGAAGTGAGGGAACACTTGGCAGCCTGCTGCAATCAGCCTAATAAACCTTACATTAATGCATGCTTTAATTTTATCTTACARTAACAGGAAGAAAATTAGTAGGGCTATAGGGCAGATGAAGTAGAGCCAGACACCCTGAATTTCCCCCTAACACACACTGAATGCAAGAAATGGCAGATATATASCAGCTGTAAGAGTCATTTGCTAATAATTAAGTATTTATTATTTCATCTCCTTGCCAATTTTATAATGCAGACTGAAGGAGGCAAAAGATATTAATCTGTTACATTCTGTTACACAGAACTTTACTTTGGAAAACTAAAATCTCTCTTTACAAGACCTGCATAGCCATCTAAAAATACTGTTTACTTACCTCTGCAGTTCTGTTTAATATGTATTTGGGACTAGAACACACCATTTAAATGCTGACCCTCAAGTGTGATTGTCTCCTCCCTGCTACTTGCAGAAAACAGAAATTTTTGAACAGAATCAAAAAATTAAGGAAGGTCATGACATTCTAGTGGGCCTTTTTATGGTTTATGAAACCCTTCATTAAACTTTTAGAAGACACAGCCTTGAGTGGCTCTGGGAGAAAGCAAAAACCTCAGAGTGCTTCTGGGGAACATCACCTGCAATTTATTCACTTTGGATGCTTTTTATGGTGGAGCTCAAGACAGATGCATGACATGATTCCAACACCCACAAACCCAAGGCATTACATGATTGAACCCATAACCAGAAGCTGGTAAATGGGTATTCTTATGAGTTATTCTGTAAGTGTGACATGGAGAACAGCTTGCTTCACAGTCATTATTTTACTGTAGTGWAGAAATCACATAATGAGGACTTCATGCTGTTAGGATCCTAGGCCTTGATTGTTAGAACATTTCAGTCATATTAAAAAAAATGACATATTGCACGTAGATAGGAAACAGTAATTGGAAGCCCAGCAGTGGGTTAAAGTCACAATTTATTTACCATTTCCCTCGCATGAGACGAAACATTAACAGGATTATTAATAAAGATTCTGTATTGGGTTTGTCACATAGCCGCAACRTATCATCCGATGCTGCTGCCAAAAACATGTCAGAACAGTTTTCTTARGGCTGCAGAGAAATCTTATCTAGTCTAAAATTACTGAAATATGTTAATTTTTATAGCTGCTTGAAGTAGTACATGACCTTTAAAGCAGAGAGACAAAAACTATACACCCATCTGATGAAACTGATTTCTTGGTTACACAAGGTGCTTGCATTAAGGAAATGGAATTACAAATTAAAATTCAACACTGCTTTATTAAAAATCAGGTGTTGATGAAATGTGATTCTCTTTACAAGATGCTTTTCTAATTTCCACTGTGGATGCTGTCACAAACTGCAGTCATTAGTCCCCAGAAAAGCTGGGTTTATTTTTGGTCATGCAGTTACAATTCAGAATTGTTTCAGGCTTTTTTGCATTACTTTGCCATTTAGTTAGGAATACTTGATTCTATGATCTATGACATTAAAAAGAACCCTCAGTGCTTCAGCTGTAGCTCAGGTGCCCAGAACAATCTCAAGAATGGGAAGGGGGAAAGTGGACCAAGAGCAGCCTTTGACCTCTACAAGTGTGAGCAGGTTCTGTTGTGGTAGCAGAACACCTCTTAGCAATTCTCCTTTGYCAATTGAGCTTCAAAGACAGTTCACTATTTCAGGATAAAAAGAATAAAAATATCCCACTTAAAAAACATCTCAAGTGAAATCATTCAGATTTTGCTGTGGTGATTTCTCTAGATAAATATTTCATGGCTTTTATTTTTAAATTCTCAACATGAAATAATTATTAAAAGTATTCACTTTAATAGTTCACAGAGCGACTGGAAGACAAATAAAAATAAGGTGTATCTGACAATAAAGCATATAAAATCTCCTATAATTTTTGTCTATTCCCAGTTCACTTGCTTAAAGGAGAAATGTACTATGAATAGCTTTTTATTTGTTACTTTTATGCATTTTTAAATATACAAGCATCCTTTCTAAAAATAAGTAATATACTTTAGGTCAGTCTCAGAACACCAGCTTTTAAACACAAACCCAGTTGCTGCAGATAATGATTAGATAAGAAGTCAGAAAAAAAATAAACTGGAGGACTTTTGATGTCAGGTTAGGGATGAGATGGAAGCAGCTTGCTTTGAAATTATTATTTTACTGCAGAGTAGAAATGGCATAATGAGAACTTCACGCTGCCAGAAGCTGTAACCCCTGATTGCTGGAATACAGCTGTCACATTAAAAATGACACATTGCCAGTAGAGTGGCATCACTGCAGTAATCATAGACCTCACATCTGTGCTGCACTTGCCCAATTAAGGAGCTCCTTAGTGCAAGTCTAAGCCAAGGTTAATGAGATTGTTTAATAGTCTTTATTGCAGCAGGGTTGTTCAAATAAGTCAAAGGAAAGGTACCTTAAAACTTATTATTTCAATTCACTATAGAAAGAAATTGAAAAGCCAGAACTTACTGTTCTAACAAACTGTCCTTATGACACCATTGCACAGAGCTCCAGGTAGTTTAACCACATTGTTCAGTTATAGCTATATATTTTAAAGATAAACGCTCAAATGGCACCAAAGAAAAAACCRTTTTCATCAGGACACTAATCCTAATCCTAATCAGGATTAGGAAAAACAAGTTTAAGTACATCTTCAGTGCAGATCACAAATCTACATGAAATTCCATGGTTTTTTATGAAATCCTATTCCTGTGAGTATCAGCCAGGCGGTCTACATTGTATTTCAGTCCTTAATCATAGCCCCCCAAATAACAGTGAGAGAAGTGAGACTTTCAAACCTGGAACTACAAATAGGATTGGAGCTACCAACAGGAAGAACAACTGGCCACAGACTGAACTGTTCTGGCTCAAAAGAAAATAAGAGCAAGTCCTTTCACTGCTGGTGCCATCTACTCAACTGAACACTGCCTTGTGTAGAAACTTCCACATTTCAGAAAGAGGAATAATGTGTTGAAATTCCACCAACCAGTATTTCCTTACTGTGAATATCTTTATTATCATGAAGATAAAAACTTCCAATATTTGGATATGTTTGTCAATCTTGAGAGTGGTACAATCTTTAGCTCTGGGAATAAATAC
>NW_026623453.1:698173-742658 GCF_030028575.1 Malurus melanocephalus
GCACAAACACACACACACCCCCTCCCCGAGCCCAAAACTCCCGCGAGAACTTCCATCTCTCCAAAGAGAGGGATAAAAAAAAATGCCAGGCAGGAGAAGTGCACAGGGAGATCTTTCGGGTGGGATGTAGGTTCTATTGTCTTTACCAATCACCTACCCATCAAAAGGATGACTTTGCAATCAGTGTATCCCAGCAACAAAATGGGAAGAAAAATTCCCCAAGAAAGGAAACAAAAGGAGAAACCTTAACCCACAACAATACCTTAYTGTGAAAACCTGTCAGAATTCATTTGGAGTCTTTCTTTTCACTCTGAAGAATTCAGGAAGCCAAGCAAAACACTTATTATACAATTCACAATGATCTAAGAAGTCCTTTGATACTGCAAATATTACAGAAAATCCTAAGGCAAGTCAGATTACATTGGATTAAACAGAGAACTTTTGTAGAATCTCAGCTTGGTAGACAGCATCTCCATTTCAGTGATTCATTTGATTTGGTTATTTGGTGCTTTGGTTTGGGTTTTTGTTCTGCTTTGGTGTTTTTTCTTTGGGAGGTGAGGAGGTGGCCCTGCTTTCTCAAGAAAAGAAGAAACTTTGCTGGGATTTAACCCCAGCCAGCAACCCCACCGCCCCCGCCCACAATGGGATCAGAAAAGGGAGAAAACCCCTGGTGGAGATACAGATAGTTTAACAGCTAAAGCAAAAATGCCCACAACAGGCAAAGCAAAGCAAGGAACTCATTCTCTGCTTCCCGTGGGCCAGGGAGAACTCCAGGAGAGCAGAGCCACGTCACACACGGTGGGGACTGGGAGGGCAAACATCATCACTGCCATCGGCCCCCTCCTGCCTCCTGTTCCCCAGTTTTGCGTGACCCTTGGKCCAGTTGGGGTCAGCTGTCCCTGCTGTGCCCTCTCCCAAACTCCTGAGCACCCCCAGCCCACCCCATCGCAGGCTGAGGAGCCAAAAAGACCTTGCTTGACTCTGTGTAAGCCCTGCACAGCAGATACAAAAACATCCCTGTGCTTCAACACTGACTGAAGCACAAACACAAAACATGGCCTCGTCCTGGCTGCTGTGAACAAAGTTGGCTCAATCCCAGTGAAAGTCATAATATTCATTAATTAACATTTGGTGACAGGAGAAACAGAAGAGTTATTAGGAAAGTTCTAACTGAGTGTAACAGAGGCAAGTTAAAAGGAAATAGTAATAAGGAGAGGGAGAATAAGGAATGTCACAGCTCGAAGACAGGTCTGTGTTATTATGGAATCACAGTTTTGTGACTGGACACAAGGAAAAGAAAASAAACCGGACACTCCAACAGGTAGTATGCTACCAGAGCTCTGGGCTGCCTGTTTCCTTTTGTTTGTGGTTTGGTTGTTAGGTTTGGGATGCTTTGCTGGTTTGTTTGGGTTTGCTTTTGTTTTTTTAAACCTTTGTATGAAGTTTGAAACAGGTGAAGAAGACATGGAAGTCTCTGTAGAATCAGTGCTCCAGTTCTACCCCGAGCCCTGGCTGCAAGCAGGGTGCACCAGACTCTGCCTGAAGGGGGGAAGAAAGAGAGGGGAAAAGCAAACAAAATCAGAAATGTCACCTGTGTCATATTGACAATCCTGAGCAATCAAAAACCATGAGTCAGGCTCAAAAGTACCATAATTTTAGTCTAATAAATTTGAGACTTGAAGTAACAAAATGACAAATCTGATTAATTTTATTTTGCTGCATGTTTTGAGATGGTTTTTAGATCCTGTTTTCCTGGCAACTCACTTCATTAACCAAGTGACAGTAGCATAAGGGGAGGCAGAGGAAAATCACCTCATAMAAGCATGAATAGAAATACTGCCTTTTCCAGGGACCTGGAATATTTTGAGTTCCCTATTGAGGAACATAGCTGATTATGACTTGGCTTTGTAGTTTATTAAACTCCATGAGCACTGATTGGCATGAAATTATTTATAGGAGCAGCAGCATTAGAGATTTAAATTATAAAACCCCACAGATCTCCTTCAGCTGCAGCTCTGCTTCCATGCTCCCCACACACCAAGATTGCAGATACCCCTGGTACCAACTTCCTCTCCTCCTGCCTGCAAAAAAAAATGCTAGACTTCATGGAAGAAAAAAGAGAAATGTATCTGACCTTGCAGCTAGATACTCAAGTCTCTTGCAAGAGGAATAGGAAGAGCTAATACTGAAAATATCACATGCCTTTGTGAGGTAAAAGATCATTTACTAAATGTCCTGTTGTGAGAYGCAGCTGGGGAATTTGAATGGCTTCCCAGTGACAAAGCTTGAGGCCCACATGAGTTCAGTGGATTTTCTGAGAAGTATAAGATTGGACTTMTACACCTGGGGAAACAGCTCAGGAAGAGATGCCCCAGAAGTGCTTTAAGAAATGCAGAACCATTGGCCCCATGGCATTTGTTTGCCCAGACTGAGCAGTTAATTGAGAAAAAATAGTTATGATTTGGGTAGCTATGACTAGATGTGGAAGACAGGTTTTCCAATCTTTTGAATGGTAACAGGCRACAGGAAGCTTGTTAGTCTCTTGTTCATAATAAATTCACTTTTACAACCAAGTCTTCTAATTTTCTAGCCAAGTATTTATATTTCTGTTCCATAGTTACCTAAAATGAGTGAGTACTATGTGCAAAGCATTTCAAGCCTCCTCATGATCATTTCTCTGTCTGTCTCACTCCAGTTTGGCACTAGTTCAGATAACTACTGAATAATTTAAACACCACCAACACCTATTCAGATGAAGGAAGATYTTCTGTATTTCTTGTACTGTTGTAACATGAAAATACTAACACAGATTGGAAAAAATGTACATACATGGGTGTAACCACATTCATTTTTAAAAAAAGGGTTTTAACTATTAGCAGGTACAAAAATGCTTCATGAAGTGAGGAAATTCACCTCAACTGTATACTCAGTCATTGTGATTTGAATGGATATGAAGCAATTTCTACCAGTACAGATTAGCTCACTGAGTTGTTTCATATTTGCAAGCTTCATTAAATACATACACTTACAATTTCCAGTTGCAGTGAAAACAGAGATCTTTTTAAYACCTCCCTTTTTAAAACAGCTCAACCTATGGCATCAAATTGTGTCACGCATTACCAAATAAAAATGGTGTTATCCATCTTTATTTGATTATGCTGCTGGAACAAAGCAGTGCCAAGCTCAGAGCACAAAGMTGCTGAGAGGCCTGCAGCTATTTATGGGGCAGGTTGGCAGTCATGGAATTTGTTCAGAAATTCTTTAAAATGTAACAAAGGGAATTAAGGTTAACCTCCATGTAAGAGAGAGTATCTTTTTACAGTTTATGATCCTATTAATGTTCCTATTATTTTATTTTTCCTATATTAAAGGTAGAGAAAGTTATCTGAGCAACAAGATTTAACAAAGAGAGAAAAAAAATGTTTTGTTATTAGACTTTACCAAAGAATTTATTAAGTTGAATTCTCCTATTAAGAAAATTGAAAATTTAATGAGTTTCTTAATTTATGACTTCACAAGASTTGAATTATAAAACAATAACATAAGCTGCACTCTAATTGCCTGAGTATGTCTGAAGATGACAACGTGTTTAGGCTTTCACTTGAGCATCTAATCTAAATATATTAACAAATAGCACAAAAAACATTGCAGTTGTTCAAGAAGACATTGCAGAATTAATTATTCTTGTTATGAAAAATAAAACCATTCTATTAAAGCATTATCTTTACTGTTATATTCCACAATGTGATGGGGAATTTCCAAGCTCTTTGCTTAATATTAATACAGTTCTGTGGCACCCTTGAGAGCTTGCTAAGAAAAATTATTCCCACTACAGCAATAAGCTGGAACAAGATTGAGCTGGTGGTGTGATGGAACTTGAGGGGCTGAGCCAGGTGTTGAAAGGCGTGGAATGAGCTCAGCTCGTTCAGTGTGCCCGGAGCTGKGGACACATCTCCTTTGGGAAGCCAGAGCCTGCTCTTTGTCCTGTTCCATGATACCTTTGTCTTGAATGACTTTTCCYCATCCATTTCAAAATATCCTGGGCTTTGGCGTTTCCAAAGAGGTCTCTGTGCTCTTCTCCTCCAGGGGAGCCCAAGCCTTGCACCGGGAGCCCTGGATGTCTCAGGGCACCTCCCGTTCCACAGCTCCACCCGGTCTGGGCTGCAGAGCCAGCAGGACCCAGCGTGCTCAGGCCACGGATCTCACCAGGACAGCTCCTCAGCAGCACATGAGACACAAAGGATATTTTTCACATGAAACTCAGATTTTCAAATATATCTCCCATTATCCCAAACAAAAGTTTTCTTATCAAGTCATATTAAAAAAAAAAAAAAAATTTATACCTAACAGTTTTATGCTTTTTCATGACAGTTAACAACTGTTTGTTAGCTACAACATTTTTACAATAAGTAAGAGCTGACATGTTAACTTCCTTTTTAAAATTGCCTGCACTATTTTCTTCACAACAGAAAATACACAAGGAAAACTAAAACACTTTATATTGCATTAGTAGACTGAGTGGGAAGATGGGTTGATTTCAGTTTTTTCAAACATCCTGATGTTTCTGATAGTCAGAAAAAATATTATCCAGTAAATACCATTATAGGAGAAACAGAATATTCCCAAATTGAGAACTTCCTAAATTAATCTGGTGTTTTCATTTCACAAAAACCTTGTCACGATCCGCTTAACCCAAGCAGAAGTCATGATGGTTCGTTAACCAAATCTCAGAGTGCAAAAGAGACGGGACAAGTATTTGTTCAAAATCAAGAGCACTTTTATTGGATTTATGTGATTGAAGAGGGTGAGAGGGAGAAAAAGAGAGAAAGAGAGAGAGTGGGGTTATAGCTACCAACGGCTCAGACGAAGTCCTTGAAGTCTGGATTCCATGGATTCATATAAGTCTGTTGGGGAGATCTCGTCTCATTTTTTTTAAGAGAGTCTCTTTATAGTCTTTTCGAAAGCGTACAGCAGCAGGCCAAGGGGTTCTGAAGCGGGGAAAAACCGGCCAAGAGGTGGGGAAAGAATGTCCATTGTTCTGTAAGTGTACAGCACAAACCATGCAGTTCTCCWYCACCTTCGCAGTAAGAACAGTGYAGTYGYCCRTAGCTYACACCTTGTTCTCAGCAGCCTGAGCACCAGCACTTGGCAGACATCCCACCTTGATCTGGCCCGGRCTTCTTTGAKCACAAGTCCCCYTTCCCMCCTTGTGGGTTTTGGGGTGTTCAGTCTCTGTCCATCTCRATGATCGTGAGACAAATGAGGGACTTCTGTAYRGTSTCTTACAAACTTATACTSTGACTTTGAATCAAAATCCTGTTTTCATCTGTCTCTAAACTGAAAAAAAGCAGTTTGGAAGAGAGCTTTGATGTTTAATTATCTGTAAATTTGCACTTGGTCACACGGAATAACATTGTTCATAAATTTGAATTGTTATTATATGTGGTTGCCAATCTTCCCATCAGGTAGCAGTAAAGTTGGGSCAGAACCAAAAATTTCAAAGTTCAAGTAAATTTCAAATTCAAATTAGCTACTTACATAACTTCTGTTATCTCCCAGAAATGACAATTGTTCTCTCTCCAATAGGACAATTGGTAACTTCTTTAAAGGTCCCAGACCTGTGTGGCAAAAGGAGCAGATTTCTGGAGTTTCTGGGTGCAGTACAAAGGTGTGATTCACTTTTTCAATGTGCTGGTGAGAGAATTTATTGAAGAACACAAAAAACTCATTGCAAGTGATCTCAATGCCACTTTGGCAGTTCCTTCCTGAGGAGACAAATCTACCCATTTCAGACTTTTACATGTCTTGTTGGTGGAATAAAGTGACCTGGAAGGCTGTGAGACACTGAAATGATGCTGGTCAATGGCTCAAACCACTGGCCATTGGCAAAAGCAGCAGGGGCTTTGCAGGCCATGGGCAAAGGAAGCACCCAGGGGCAGAGGGGATGGACACCCACCCCTGGAGAGGATGGACACCCACCCCGGAAGGGATGAACACACACCCCTGGAGGAGATGGACACCCACCCACAGAGGGGATGAACACACACCCCAGAGGGAATGGACACCCACCCATGGAGGGGATGAGCAACCACCCCAGAGGGGATGAACACCCACCCTGGAGGGGATGAACACCCACACTGGAGGTGGTGGATACCCACCACCAGAGCCGGTGAACACCCACCCCTGGAGAGGGTGGACACCCACCCACAGAGGGTATGAGCACCCACCCACTGAGGGGGTGAACACTCACTCCAGAGGGGACAAGCTGGGCTTGGAGCCAGGGAGGGAAGAGGCCGATCAGAAGCAGATCCTGCCAGGTGGGACAGGGCTTTGGAGCAGGGCATTGCCCTCCCTTGCACAACTGGCTCAGCTCTGGAAACTCCCCCAGGGAAGGCCTGGGACATTCACAGAGAGGGCTCGAGGTTTTTATCCTTTCCCATGGGCCATACCTGGCTCAACTGCACTGCTGGAAGAGGTAATGGCCATGTCTTAGAAGGGGCCCTAAACCATTTGAGTCCCCCAAAGTGCCCCAGGATTCACAGTGTGACATCAGAGAGTGTAAAACTCCCCCAGGGAAGGTACCTGGGCTTTCACCTAAACCTGAACCTGCATTAACCCATGGAATTTTGTGTTTTGTGGGCTTCTGCCATCCTCGACAGATCGAGACTTTGGCCACTTTCACCATTCCTTTGACCAGTGGACATTGAAATTGCAACAATCAAACTTTGCCACTGAATCCACCCACCGGCGGTGACTTTTCTACTCTTCTCCTTTCTGTCTCCTTCCTTCTCTATTTTGTTAACTTCTTTTTCTCAGGATACACTGTAAACAAGACTAAAAATTCCAGTCAATGTCTTAGTAAGTGCTTTTTTGTGCCTGGATAAGTTAAAGTTAGCCTAGTTCAAGTTGGTGAAGTTTAAGTTTGTAAAGTACTTTATTTTGGATGTTGTTTTAAAATTTGCCAAGTACCTTATTCTGCCTTAATGTTGTAAGCTTTGAAAGTAAAAGTTTGTTATTGAACCTCCTGAGAATTTTGTTTCTCCTGCACACCATCCAAAGTCAATAAAACAACCTTCCCCTAAACTCATTGAGTGGATCAGAGCTGTGAATGACTAATTGATATCTAACATTGCTTAATTTCCCACCACGACAAGTAAATGGTTTTAAGTAAATCATTCAACATACTGATTATTTCATTTTCTTTTTTAGAGGGCATCTAGTTTTCACAGTTAGAGTCTGAGGAAGGAGAGGAAAAAAAAGAAGGATGCCATTCATGGGCATTAGTATTCAAACTGTCTTCCCTGGCCTGTCCCTTTCCCCTCCCTCTAAAGAAAAGACAGAGGAAGAACATGAATAGAAGTAGTCGCAGGGTCTAGCAGTGCCATTTGTCACTGCCAAGATTTATCAGTGATAAAGGATTATGAGAGAGAACAACTGAGATGTTAAGGATTTATCTAGAACATCTGAAACTCATATTAAACTGAGATTTATAGCAAAGTGATTAATGAAAATTAATGTTTACTGTCTTAGCTGTAGTACTGAAAACAAAGAAACTTGTTCCCTTTCCAGGAGCCATCATAGACCTCTTCACTTGCTAGCAACACTTAGAGCAGGTACATATGTTAAACATTTTGCATTTTGATTTTACGGGGCAGAAATTTAGAAAATAAAATAATTATGTTCACAAGAATGGAGTGCTGTAAGTGTAGAAGCAATGACCTCTGGAGATGACTGTGAGAAACAGGTTTTAAGTGTGTAAATGTGGTTCACTGCCTGCTGAGACTAAGACCCTCTGAGCAATAAAAGTGAAGCTCATAAAGGCAGTTTTATTGGTTTTGTAGGGCCATCATCAGGATGTTCCTTTCAATATCTATCTACTGACATGCTTTTTAAAAGAGTTATAGGCTTGCAAAGGTACAAGAGGCATTTAAAAGAATTGGGGTTTAGGACATGGGCGGTGGTGGGCTAGGCAGTGCTGCGTTAATGGTTGCACTCAGCGATTGCAAAGGACGTTTCCAACCAAAACAATTCCTGTAAAGATCACTGAAAAGCTAATGACCGGTGAGCACGAGTGTGACAAGGCTGACACCTTCACGCCTGTGCTGCTTGGCGGGTTCGCAGTAACCGGGTGAGAGGTGGGGGTGCTGTGCGAGCTGACTGCATGCGAAGTGAGCCACATAAAAACTAAGAGCCAGCTATCAACTGCATGAGCTTCTAGAAAAATACTTTTTTTAAAATATGAAATCTCAAACCCCAAGTTTTTGTATATATTAAAAATAACAGCATCTGCTATAGAAAGAAGCAAGAAAAATATTTCAATTTCTATGTTGTTTTTTTGCCATAAGTGTACTTTCTCTATTTTTCTCTCTGAATGCGGACACTAAAATAAACTAAAACACTTTCTGCTCTTATTATATTATGTTTAACAAGATATGGGTTCTTAGTGCTGTACCTTACTGTCCAACACACCAAAGAAACTTTCAGTTGATTCAAAATAACTTTTACTTGGAAAGAAATCAGCAGTATTCTTATAAAAATATGGCATATAATGTGTTCATTTCTACGTCTCTCAGTTTCAATAAAGGTGATTCATAGAAGGAGGTAGTTTTTTTTTTATTTAATACTTTTGAACTAGTAGCAGCATTTTACATCTCATGAATATCTGGACATTTTTTTGTGTTAAAGGAGATATTAAACACAGATAAATATAATTAAATCCAGTTGAAACAAACAGCATTCTTCACCTGACCCAGCATTTTTATATTACTTTATTTTAGCATTCAATAATTCTCTAATTCAATAACAAGTAAATCAGAGTTCCTCAGTCCCTGTTTAGATTTAAGGCAAAAGAAATCCCTATCTGGATTTCTAATTATTTGTAAGTTTATTGCTTAAACAAAGCCACGCACAGATAAGGGAAGGCAGAAATACAACAAAAACCTTAGAAATCCTAATAGGCACTTCTCTTAAGATGTTGGCATACATTCATTTTGGCTACTGTGATGCCTTTGGGGTGTTCACAGAGAAGAAAGAGAGCCCTGAGAACAAGAGAGAAGTGGTGCAGAGCAGTAAAGCAGTCTCATTCCTTTTGGAGGACTCATAGAGGATATGGTTTAAGCAAAGATACTAGAGCTAGTTTTAGATCTCTGTAATCTTAACTCAACAGGCAGGAATTTCTTTGCATTTGTTTACTGACAAATGGGAAATCATATTTTAAAATTACTAGAACCTATTTATTTTAGAGAGTGTTGGTTGGCATATTTTGATAATATGACCAGAAAGTATCATTAAAATAAAAGAAAAACAATAAAACTACTCAATATAATAGCCACATATTCTATCCATTTCAAATTAGTCTACAGAACCAAATAAAACATACAGGCTCTGCATTAAAAGTCACTGAAGTGGTATAGATACAACAATCTAAGTTCCTCAAGGAACATTTCTATTCTCTACATCAGTTATTCCACTGTGGCACTCTAGATGAGATAGAATGTGAGTCCAAACAATTGGATAATGATATTTGAAAATCTATCCTGTTAAAGGAACATGCACAGTAAGAGCATGGGGAAAATGTCTGTGTCAATAGCATGTCCATCAATGTTAACAAATAAACACAGAAATTCCAAAAGAAGTAAGGTGACACGAAACAGGAATGACAGGAAAACTTTTTGGCAGGAGTTCGGGCAGAAAAAAAGTAATTCTTTGTTCAAAAGTACTGCTTGTGATCAGCAGTTTAATTCTCAATTAAGGAGACCACCATAGTCATGTTTGCAGAGCACTAACCCCTCCTGCTCTTGGTTAATCAGCTGCCAGGCACTGCACTGCTCTGAGCAGGGCACACTCTTCCTCTTTTATAGCTGAGGAGACAGAGAGTTAGTGATGAAGCCAAGCTCCAGACCAAGCCAAGCCTGCCAAACTCATAACTTTATGTTACATAACTTTATGTTACTTTATGTTAAACTGCCCGTGCTGTGAACTCTTGAAAATTAAGCCCATTTAAAATATAATCAGCATAACACAATGTGATGTTGTCTACATTAATCAGCTGTCATGGCTTTAACCTCAGCCAGCAACTAAGCACCATAGCCACTCACTCACTTCCCTGCCCCCCTCCCATGGGGTTGGGGGAGAATCCAAAGAGTAAAAGAGATAAAACTTGTGGCTGAGATAAAGCCAGCTTAACAGGCTGTGGTGGGTAACCCAAAATGTTATTGTATTTCATATCTATCTGTGCCCAAAATTGTAACTGCGTCTTTARAGCCCACTGCCACGGCTGGAAATGGGGTCAGGGGTTGCTGGGGTCCTTTTAAAATCTGGGGATCTCCTGGGCAGATCCACTCTGCCCTCGTGGTCCTTGGATCAGGCAGAGTCCTTTGGCTTGCCTCTCGGCGTTTTTCTTGCCTCTCAGGGTTTTTCTTGCCTCTTGGTTTCTTGACACAGAACTGAGGTAGCATGGGTGAACACTTCCCTTTTGGGTTCTCTTAGGTTGCTTGTTTTTTTTCCAAGAGGGTGCGTTTCGCATCCCGGAGACAATTGCAGCGGTGCAGCCGCGGCCCTGCTCCGTCCCAGCTCACCGGAGCCCCATGGCAGCACCAGCCCAGGCCAGAGGGCACCGAGTGCCCGAGCACCGCTGCTGTGCCCTGCCGGGGGAGGCCAAGCCCGTCCCGGAGCTCCATCCCCTGACTGAGCTCTGGCCCCTGACCGAGCTCCAGCCCTGACCGAGCTCCAGCCCCTGATTGAGCTCCATCCCCTGACCGAGCTCCGGCCCCTGACCGAGCTCCGGCCCCTGCCCGAGCTCCATCCCCTGCCCGAGCTCCGGCCCCTGCCCGAGCTCCAGCCCTGACCGAGCTCCAGCCCTGACCGAGCTCCATCCCCTGCCCGAGCTCCGGCCCCTGCCCGAGCTCCGGCCCCTGATCGAGCTCCATACCCTGCCCGAGCTCCGGCCCCTGACCGAGCTCCGGCCCCTGATCGAGCTCCATCCCCTGACCGAGCTCCGGCCCCTGATCGAGCTCCAGCCCCTGACCGAGCTCCAGCCGCCGCATGGCCCGCAGAGCTGCCGCCTTTGGAGGGACCAAAGCGGGTCAGGGCTGAGGCCATTTCCCCTCGGCCTTTCTAGCCGGGGCTCGGCTGTGGGACAGCGGCTTACCCCACCGTTCTGGGTTTGACTTTGTCCCCTGGGAGTTATTGGGATTTGGCAATTTTCTATCTACTGGTTATTCACTGGTATTTTWGCCTGTTGCTGTTTCTCTTGTTAGTAAACTATTATTTTTTCACCTACAGCTGCTTGTATTTAATTTCTCCTTATTGGTGGAAAGCGGTTGGTTAAAACTCTAAGGGAAGGTAACTCATTCTGGAGTGCCTGCCTCTGAAATTGCCTTAACCCAAGGCACAGGCAAAGCAAAAGCGACGCGCACAAGCAAAGCAAAGCAAAGCAAAGCACAGGATTGATTCCGTGCCTCCCATGGACAGGCAGGAGCACAGCAGGGCCCCAGCGCTGGGTGCTAATGGTTATCTGGGTAGGCAAACGCCGTCAGTCAATCGTACCTTATCCATCAGGCTAATATGAAAGAGAGGCCAGACAAAGCTAAGAGAATGAGAATACACAACTTTAATCCAGGCCTAACAGGCCCCCTGGTACATTAGGGCAGACAAAAGCCTCCTCCTGAGGCTACACCCAAAATGGACACCGGGTCACGAGATCTTCACCTTTTATAAGTTCTGCCTTATCAACATATTGGGTCTTAATTCTCCAATGATCTTTACAGGTGATGATGTCAACCACCCCAAACTTGCTCCCCCCCAATTCACTGTTGTTTACGTATTTTGGGGCTCTGAGGCAGCGAGGTGTCCTTGGGTTCAGGCTCAGAGAGGRATTGTTTTGTCTAAAGATGAGAGAACGGTAGTTTTAGTGCTGTACTAGAGAAGTACAAGAATACAGATGCATGAAAATATAGAAACTAAAAATCCTAAGGCATCACTGCTCCCCCAGCTTTACACACTGAACATGACACCACCACTACGGAATATCTGGGCCAGTGGGGTGAGCTGTCCCCTCTGTGACCCCTCCCAAACTCCTGTGCACCCCCAGCCCACCCCATCGCGGGCTGAGGAACTGAAAAGACCTTGCTTGACTCTGTGTAAGCCCTGCCCAGCAGATACAAAAACATCCTTGTGCTTCAACACTGATTGCAGCACAAATGCAAAGTAAGGCCCCACAGCAGCTACTCTGGAGAAAATGGACTCTGTCC
This sequence comes from Malurus melanocephalus, assembly GCF_030028575.1. Taxonomy (NCBI): domain Eukaryota; kingdom Metazoa; phylum Chordata; class Aves; order Passeriformes; family Maluridae; genus Malurus; species Malurus melanocephalus. Next base: position 710,425 of record NW_026623453.1, read on the forward strand.
CAGACCAAATGAGCACAGTAACAACCTCTRCAATTGCCTGACCCAGACACAGCCATTTACTAACAGTAGATTACCTCAAAATTTTTCTTCTATTAATTCACTTCAAGACAATAGCTGCTGACTTGTGATTTGACAAAATGTTTTTTTACTAAAACACACCATTATGAAATACAAAACTCGGCACTACTGAAAAGATCTCTTGAGGATGCAGTGTTGCAAAAATACATTCRGACTTTATATAGAGGTTCTGTATCTAAACTTTTAGGATATTATAGCTTCTCTGTAAAAATGAAGCATGCAATGAATCATTCTGTCTTTCAGTGAGCTCCCCAAGCTAATCCAGCAACACAAGACTGGCACTGAGTTCAATGCACCAGCAAGAAACAAGCTTGCTAAAGACCACACTGCCTATCTTTCTCACAGTATATTTTTTTTTATTACAAATGTAGTTTGAAAGCCTGATCTGAAGTGTCTGACAGTGACCAATTAAATCACTCACATTGCTTCTTCCAGGACTTGCTGTCAAGAGATTGGCAATTTCCACCTTCCTTAATAGGGAAAAAAAAAAAGGAAAATTATGTAAATTGAGGGTCTGGGATCCCATTTGTTTACAAGCAAAATTTGAATCCATAGCTCCATTTAAGAGGTAATAMATTGAGACCAGATAAAGCTTACTACAATTTTATAATTTCATTTTATTATCCAAATATATTCTTCTTGTAAGATTACCAACCCTGTACCTCACATGAAGCATACAAGTGAAAATGCATATTTCTCAAGTTCCTCTGGGTAAAATTGGCTTGAGAAATTCTCTGRGGAATATGCTCATTTTTGTGCAAACAAACCAAATGTACAAGAAGTTATGGGAAGTGATTTGAGGCCATGCTACTATGCATTTTCTCCAAGTAAGTAGAATCTTTATGTCCTATATAGAAAAAAAATATAGAAAAACTRTCTGAAATTGCATGTGRTGTGCCTYTGCAAGTTTTAGTTCATTTCAATTCGATGAAGAAAGTTTAGAGCATTTGTGAAAAGAGAATCTGAGATTGTATAAAAAGCATAAACCCAATTCCTGCCAGAAGGCCTTTGTCACCTTCAGATGAAAAAGAAAATCTAAAAGGGCTAAAAAGCAGCAAAGCAGGATTTGCATGAGGAAACAGAGACAGACATTTAAATTAGTCCTAAAGAATGATGCAAAACATTTTTATTTCTTTGCCCTTACGTTTTTGACATCTTCACTTTTTGGATAATTAAATCTTTTCCTACAGGGCTTTATGACAATTTTGTAAATGCTGTCCCTTTTCATGCAAGGAGAAAAGGCTGGAAAAAAAGTGAGTGTGTGAAGTAGTGATGTTTCTTCCCATGGATGTTCCTGATGTTTTTAGTTTTTTCTTGAGGCAGAGACACAAAGAAATGAAAAATGAGACCAAAACTTTACTCCATTTATTTTTTAACACATACTTGTATTATAGTTCTTGCAGAAATAAAAAAAAAGTCACTGACAATTTTATCCAATATCTTTTTCTTAAATAAAATTTAACAGGAAGAAACTTGTTTTTTGCAAGGCCAGGGTAGTTTTCCAGAAGGTATGGTTTCAGAGGAGCAGCACTAACTTCCCAGTCCTTTCTGGGAAAATTGCAGAGAGAAGGAGCAGCATGAGTAAAGARATTAGGAGAGCAATTTGCCACCACTTGTAAAAATCGATCATGTGTTGCTACTTACTCATGAAGGAGCTGATCCAATACCCACTGAAGTAAATGCCAAATTTTCCAGTTGAAAAGACAATGCTATACAGTCATAAACAACTATTGCTTAAGCAGAAGCTGTTCTAATAATGCAGCAAAGGGRGTTTTAAACCCATGCTTCCAATTCCAGTTCTCAGACTATAAGTCTTCAGATAGTGGAGTGCAAAGTTTTTTAGTATTTTATTTYTGAATGAGTAATAAAATCTAGGAAACTCAGTCACTTGAGTAAAAACACCATTTTTTTCTAATTTGCCCAATGGATCAACAGTAAGACCATGAGAAGACCACCAAATGAGATTGTCTAGTGTTTGCACACAGGGTGCAACCTGCATGCGTCCTCAACAAAAACACAAGATAGAAAGTAGCTCGGTAAGAAGTCCACATGTGAAGCAAAAGTGTTGCATTTCAGGTGGCACAAACAGCCAGGTCAGTAAGGTCCTGTAGTGACCCAGATTTCTGCAGTGCTGGGGTTTAACCGGCCTAGAGCAGAGGCAGCAAAACAAGTGACCATGCTGAATTCCACTGTGTAAGCTCACACCCAGCCAGTGCTTCACTGCCAGSAAACAGCTCTGCCTGGCAGTGCTGCCTCTGAGACTGAAGGGTAGATGGTTTCAGTGGTCCTTCAGCCAATGCACAGCAGAGAGAATGAATCATATATAACTACATGCGAGGTACGGAGGGAACTCTGGTTATATTGAAATGCTCTGAACAGCAATTGTCATAGAAAAGCTATCAGCGAAATCAGACACATTCACACACTTTCATCAGCTAAATGAAAGTTCCATTCCTAGCTAACCATATTCAGCAATCAATTGGCTGCTCACTGTTTGTATGCACTGCCTTACAAAATCAAATGATTCAATTGTCATAGCAACTGTATCCCAAATTTGGGCTGTCAGGGTATGTGCAAAYAATCCATCTCTCAATTCATATGGCCTCTCCTTGGGCTGACACAGCATTCTACATCGGGSTGCTAGAAAAATCTGCTAAGTGCTATTATGTGTGAATGAAAAATGCAGATGTGTGCATAAAATGGCAATGGCAGAAGGGTTCTCACTTCAGATACCATTGATGGTTCAGACTGACAGAGAGAGGCAACTACACCACAACCATCTGGCTCCTGCACCCCAGGCTGCATAGAAAGGAAACATCCTGTAGTRAACAGGGAAGAGTGACCAAATGCAGAATACCTGTCTGTTCTCCCTGCCATAGTAGATGTGACCACTTTAGCAGACCAGTGTAGCTCACCCAGGTGTGTAGATAAACAGAACACTCACCAATCCCCACTGAAGGCTGTTTTTCTCTCCCCACCAACCKGAGGTGCCCTGCTGCACAGTGCTTGCTGAAGCATCTCCTTTATTTCTCTGCCAGGTCCCAAGTTTATATGTTGTGCAGGGGAGGGGAAGGAAATGCAGTGACYTGGCAGAGGCAGGAGCCAGGAGAGTGAAGAGATGAGCCATGTGGGTAGACAAAAGCCACCTCCTTTGGCAGAAGCTCCCTGTGCCCCCTGACTCTGCGGTATTTGTAGTCAGCTGGGCATAGAATGGAGACAAAGAATTGCAAAGTGCAGAGGGAGAGGATCCAAYCACCTCTCTCCAATGACAGTCCCAGCTGCAAATGGATCAGTCTGGGTAATCCAGGTTCTGACAGTAAGGGTTGTGAGTTACAGTTAACAGAGCAAATGTCCTCCAAATCCCACTGCTGCTGGATTGTCTTCCAATATTCACCCGATAAAATGCTTTGTTAAGATCAATCCACTTGTCCTGTAAGCASCTGAACCTCTCAGACACACACACCATGTGAAGCAGTAAGTGCCCTCAGGAAGGCATGTCCATTTTAGACTTTCCAGGTGTTCCGATTTTCATTGACATTTGCATGGCCAAGGAGAAAACAGTTTCAGAACATCTTTAAATGGCCTCCACTTACYTTTAAAAATGACCAAGCTCACTAAAACTCAAGATTTGCACTTTGACTCCTTCCACCTCAGGACAAGTCCTGGGTACCACCTAATGTCACCTGAATCCTGGAAATAGTCAGCACTCAGTTTTTGAGCAGAACAATTTCTCCYTCATTCTTCCTGATAGAAAAGTCAATTCAAGACTCTATTCTCRTGCAGCCACATTGTTCTACTGGTCAGTCACAAAAATCTGACTAAAGGAGTGCAAGTGAGCTCCTTAACAAGAAACAGAAAGCTTTCCACAAAGAACAAGAGTGGAGGGCAGTGAGAAATGACAGACAGCAAATCCCCAGTGCCCTTCAGGTGCTCAGAAATGAAGAGCCAAGCAAAGAGCTCAACCCCTTACACCAAACTTCCCAAGAACTGTTTCTTTCTTACAGGGCATGAATCAAAGTCTGTCCAATTATCACTCTTTYTGCACCAAGTTTTGTAGCTGTTGCAGGTGTTACGTTTTTTTTTTTTAATGTTCTGCATTGATCTCTTATACTAAGAAGACTTGTCAATACTTAAGTATGAGAACAGGAGAAAGAGAAACTCTATCAGTTCCAATTAATTGATTGCAACATAACAATATAAAACATTTGGATACACATCTGTGCTATTTGATCCACAATCAATCTATCAAAGCAGTGAACATTAGCACTCAGATGTCTGTGTAGATCTACTTTTTCAATTTTGCCTGCAGCCTTCTCTCTTTCTATTTGCACTTTCTTTCCCAAAGAAGCATCTCTGCAAAGTCACATCAAAGCAGTCAAAAATTCTACCTGTACTATTTTGTCTCCCCTCCAACAAAAAGACCACTGATGATTCTGTGTCCTACTTGCACAATGTCTTGAAACATTTCTGGGTTCTGGATGAGCTATTCTTACGAGCTACATGAAGTCAAATTACATGGAGGGCTTGCTTGAAATTCATTGAAATTCCTCTGGTTACCTAAATAGTTCTACAGGCTACTAAATATAAATGCACTGCTGGAGTTTAAACTTTAGCTTTTACTTTTTAATAAATCTGGAAAACTGTAATGTCCTTGCCAAAGTCATACTACGAAGGCAATATGCAAATATTAAATATGAGAACGAAGAATAACTGAAAGGTATTAAGTAGAAATTGCAAGTAACTGCTGACAGTGCCTGAAAGCTAATGATGCTAATTAACAGTATTCCCAGGGATAGCTCCAARGAAGGAATGGGGGATGCAATAACACAGACTAGACTTTTCTGTTTTCTTTATAGAATTCTTACAGAATATAAACTCAGTCAGAAAATGCAAGTTCTAATWAGCATGGCTAGATAGCAAAGAAGACAAAGTAAACAAGTACCTGTACATTCCTCATAATAAATTCACAAACAGCTCCTCCTATTCTTTCAATTAAGCCTCCAATATAAATGGGCCATGCACCTTCCTTTACTGGGTATCATGGAAACAGTGCAAGTATAATTTACATCATTATTTAGTCAAGAATATTGATTCGGTTTATGTAGAACATAAGACCATTTTGAAAAAACAGTAGAATTTGGTTTTTTCAGTGTTCACATACCTGTTCTATTAGCATGTTGCAAGTCAAAGATGTATCAGGGTTTCCAAATTCCAATTGATAAAATAATCTTTTTCTCAGTCAACTTCCAATCTCAAAAATAGAGTAAAGGACAGATAACAGCCCTATTGCAAACTCTGGATGTAAATTTATAATTTTCTGGACAAAACTRACACCAAAGTTTTGGACAATACACCACTACCAATGTCAGCTGTGTAGGTAGTGGGACTTACCAGCATGACACRGCAACACTTTATTTGGGTTTCATTTCAAAAGGAATTTATTCCTCTAAAATGCTACCATTTCTGTTTCTGCCTCTCTCCTGCTTTTACTTTGATGAATCAAAAATTTGCAAGGCAAACCATGTTGAAACCATTATTTCTCACATGAAGCTGTGTTTAGAATAATAAAAAAAAAATAAACTGTTGCTTCAGGAGATGGCATTTCTGACCATTGCACAACACAAAAATCTGTACAGCAAATAAGCATGAAGCAAGAGGTACAAAACCTTCATGAGGGGCAAACAACAGTAGGAAGACAGCCTGGATATTTTGTCTGAGAAACATTCTGTAGGCATAAAYACCATCCTCAGGTGGGACAGAGGGTATCCAGATCCACTCACTGATCTTTTACCCAAGATTCCTTTCCCAGAAAAGGCAAGTGCAGCCATGTGTGAAGGATGGCTTAAGTTAAGCTGTCAAGAGGGACACAGCACCCTGGCTATGAGGGATTTAATGAGGGATCAGGAGAGAAGCACCATGGCAGCAGCAGCGACTGTGCTTCAGAACAACTCTGCAGCTTTGCTGCTTCCAGCATACACCATCAGCTACCGGCACCACAAACCAACTGGGAACAGCAACTTTGGCAGGATGAAAGTCCTCAAGTGGCAAACATTAAAAATCACTTAATGTGTGTACTGATCTCTACTTTGGCTCCCCGATTTGTAATTTTTTCTTGTTCAAACTGATGGATGAACTGAATGTTTTTAATTATTTCCAGGCTATGCCCTTCAGAATTGCATTGCTTTCCCTGCATACAGTACTTCTGTCCAGAGACTCCCTTGCTTCATTAAGATGGAAAGTCATTTCAGTTACAAAAAACCAGAGTAATCGTGTTTTAATTAACTGAAGTGCACACAAGCTGCTACCATCCYAAGTACCCCATGCCACAAATGCAGCAGTGTGAGGCTGTGTTGCCCGCTGCTGTGGGATGGAGGAACCCCAGATTTCCCTGGTTTAGAAATGACACCGACAGTCTCACTTAGATCCAACGTCTGCATCTCTGAAGCTTGGGCTGAAAAGCACAAGAACAATAGGAAGTAATTGTGTGTTAGCACAATACTAGCACAGGATAGGGGAAAATTAGGCTTTTTTGGGAAGTATTCTACTTAACCACAACAACTTATGAATAAGGGATCAGTCAGTTCRAAATTCCTCAAGTAGATTGCATCAAAACTGTTAGGAATTKTATGCTTGACAATGGTAGGATTTAWACAAAAAGCCGAAAATTCAGGACARATATGTTACCTGAGTTACAAAGGAACTCACACATGAAAGAAAACTCAGAGACAGAAACACCCCCACCCTCAGCAGCTTGGCAAACTTCTTATGCCTTCCCAAAACAGGGAGAAAAAGAATCTCTTTACTCAAAGAGCCACGATTAGCTACTTAGAGCTCTGAAGGCCTGCTTTGGAACCTGGGAAACAGCCCCAGAAACATTCCATCCTTCCTTTCCCCTCTGTGCAGAGGAAATTTCTGTCAAACCTGTCTGACACAGGCCTGGGCAGGTATCCTGTAACCAAAACATGCACTCACATGGGAAGTGACACTACACCCTTGCAGCTTCGCTGGGCAGTCGAAGGGACCAGATTATGTGAATTCACTGTGCAGGTTTGGTTCTTGCCTGGTGTATTATTCATAGATTCACTGTGCAGGTTTGGTTCTTGCCTGGTGTATTATTCATAGATTCATTGTGCAGGTTTGGTTCTTTCCTGGTGTATTATTTATAGATTCACTGTGCAGGTTTGGTTCTTGCCTGGTGTGCTATTTATAGATTCACTGTGCAGGTTTGGTTCTTGCCTGGTGTGCTATTCATAGATTCACTGTGCAGGTTTGGTTCTTTCCTGGTGTACTATTTGTAGATTCACTATGCAGGTTTGGTTCTTTCCTGGTGTGCTATTTATATATTCACTGTGCAGGTTTGGTTCTTTCCTGGTGTGCTATTAAAGATGTGCTTTGCTAAGCCTTACTTGGCCTCGTTAATTCCATCTGTATTAAAATGAGATACTGTGTGTAGCTTTGATGGGAACTTTTGACAGCATTTTTTCTAATCAAMAAACTATAAATTTATGTTAAAAAAGACTTATAGCATGTAATTAAAACAGATATGCACATATAAAATCTGTTCTATTAATTAGGCCTCATATTTTGTAGAAAACACTTTTATTTTATAGGTTTATATATTTCAAAAGTATTCCACATGTGTATACTACTTCTATATTTTATATAGATGTAAAACCAAATAATTTACAATGATAGCAATCTTGAAGATAATTAAATTTCTTTAATGAGTAGTTTAATTCAAATATGCAAACAACTGGACATCAGAGTAAGCTAGGATCAGACATGGGCAGGTCTTTTACACAAGCTGAGTTAACTCTAAATTAAACAAAAAAAATTACCTTACTTTTCTGACCAGTATTTTTGGGAAAATCTTCTTCCAGCTAATTTTTTTTCATGCTTGGRAGAATTCTGTATTAATCACTCTACAGTTAAGTACATGCTGCTGTCTCTGAGTGAAGGCCTAAGACTGGGGCTTCTGTGGGTAGGACACTTGACACAGATGTTCCTGAAATGACATAACAGCCCTTCCAGAGTAAACTTCACAGATCTGTTTGGATGAACAAACAAGAGCACACTGCRCACAGAAGCCATGTAAGGGATGAGTTGCAGATGCAGACTTGAAGTTATAGTTTTTTATTAAAAAATACTTCACCTGTAGTTGAGTCTCAAAACAGAGCAAAACATCAGAGGCAAACCAAAATTAGGTCTTGAAGCAGAGACACAGGAGAAGGCAAAATGGTAAAATGATACAGTACTACACAAGGAAGATGGTCACTTTATTGTGTTGCTAATAGCATTTGGAAAAGAAAATAAAAAAAGAATAGCTCACAGTGAGTTTCATTGTGTGGTAGGACTGGATAAAACACAGGCCAGGCCCCAGCCTCGAAAATCATGGTCACATGAGTGAAAGAGAAAAGAGCACCATGAAAACATAAACTATCTGTAATGGAGACAACGATTCTGACTCTCTGCTATTCTCTCTCTGTTTGGGCATCAGTGAGATGTTGGTCATCATCACATCTGGCACCAAAGAGTTATTGATCACGGCCTTCAGCTGCATGCAGCAGGCACCAGTGGTTTATTTATGGCCAAAAATATTACCCTTCTGGCAATAACACTAAAGACCTGGTAAAAGAACATGGATAATAGAGATGTAGCATAACAATAAGTTTAGATTTTGATTAGCATAGWAGATCTGTGCAATATAACTTCCCTAACTTCACTGCACTGGAGTTTTTTATCATACTGATTTAAATCTGAAGTGACAGACTGTATCATGAGAAAGAYAGCTAAAAGAAGCCAAGTTTAGATGTCACAAATTCAGAAAACATYAGAGAGATTGGCAAGTGCTTCACCAAACATTTATGTTAAGCAGGAATTATTGTTCCGATTACATCTTAAAGCCAGTAAACGAAGAACTGTCTTTTAAATGGTTACTCATCTATTCCTAGCATTTATTTTTCATTTTTTAAAGCAAAGTATATCAGTACAAAGTATTAATGACTCAAATAAGTTGTATTAATGAAACACTATTACAATACCATAATTAGTCATAATTAACTACAAAATAATAAGGTCTGATACCTGCTATTTCTACTTTTGTGGGATTTTTAAAATAATTATTAGTCATGGCAGATACATACCAAATTTAACTGGTAATTACATAAAATGTGTGAGTTTGCTACAAGGTACACAGCTCCCTCTAAGTCCAAACAAATGACTGAAAACAGAACAGACTGAAAAAAACTAAAACCCTTACTTACATTATAATTTGGACACAACACATGCTTCAATAGTTGTAGCTGATTCCATCCAAAATACTTGCCTAGTTTTCTGATAAGTGACCAAAAGTCTTTCCTTACCCATTTATATTTTCAACAGCAAAAAACTCAAAATACTTTCGGACAGGGAACATATCTTCCCCATCTTACAAGTTAAGCAACTACTCCAAKCAGATGTATTAATGATGCCTTAGAGCAAAAGCCAAGCAGCTCAAATAGCTTAAAATTAGGCCCTTTGGGTTAGCAAAGAAGCAGTTACATCTACTGACAAATATMATATTTTCAAGGTATAAACAGATCACCCATGCTTGAGTATCAATTCTTTCAAAGTGCTCGTGCTCAGGTTTTGCTGGGGTTTTTGGTGAGCAGGTTCCTGCCCTGCCTTGCTCTGTGACATATCACACAACAGTGGAATAAATGTGGTTCTTTAACTGATCGCATCAGGATCTGGACAATAGCTCAGGAGCATCTCCTAAAGCCTGCTGCAAAAGAATCAGTCTCATTTCTCCAGAACACTCACAGAAATGCTACAGACTTGTTTTAGTTCTCTTCAGCAGATACCTTTTGACTTTATTTCGCAGCTAAACATTTTTGAGAAGCAGCTAGAAGAAGGCTTAAGACTCYTTCTGTAAGGTGTCTAGAACTTACTTCTAATGAAGAAAGAATAATATGCCCTTTTCTTTTAACAGGCACAGAATCACAACTTGAGTTCATTGCTAACAAATTGCAGAAGTAGAGTTAAAACTCAAACATAAGACAAAAGCATCATGAACACTGTTAGATGAGCTCTTGGAGCATAGAAATAATCACAGGAATCTTACTTAAACTTGACTACAAAAACCCATTTCTAGACCTGGTTTCAAAACCAAAGCAGGACTGATCATCTAAGCTGGACTTGCTGCTTTAACTGCAATAAGTCACAATATGAGCTATCATGCAAGGAATTTCTGAGAGCTTTCCTGCCACCATGAAAATCAACCTGATGGGACTGAGCTTTCACTTAATGCTGTGCAATACCTTTRCCTGTCATTGTCCTTGTTCAAAAGGCTGTGGGTTCATCATGCAGAATTATTTAATTGAAATCTTCAAGCAACAGCGACAGTGATGACAACAGTTCTACAGCTGAAAAACCCCAAACAAATGTCATAAGTCAGCACCATTTCCATTACATATTCTGTATTATTAAGTTATACATAGCAGAGGTTGCATACATTAAAGGGACCCTACACATCTGCTAAAGTTGCCATTGAGGATTTTCACATCTTTATGATTCTATTATCAGGGAAATATCATTGTAGAAGTCAGAAAATTAGAGAAAATATGTTTGCCTCTCCAAAAGTGCACAGACATTACCTCACTTGCACATAACTCCACTGTGTGTTGCCTTTACAGCAAAGGAGGGTACTCCATGCAAACTGGTGCTATGATTAAACACCACACTATCCAAAGTTGCAAGATAGGAACCACACAGCTTTTGGTAAACACTCAAAGAACAGCCTTTTGTTTTTTTATATCTCTAACCTGGAATCACAACCTTCAGTTGATTCTTGTTCTGCTACTGACCTTTTAACTGAGGTTAAGCAATCACATTTGTTCATCTCAGTTTTCTCATCTGTAAAAGGGTGGAAGTCACRGAGTTTTTCACTTCATTTCACAATTTGTATGACATCTATAAATAAAGAGGCCTTTCAAGGAGTATTGTCTCTATGAAATATACATTAATCATGATTCACCATTGGTCTATTTGTCATCGCATTAACAATACTYGTTCTATCATTCTAGAAGAAAAKAATGGTTTTTATTTCTAATAATTACTTTACTTTCTTTCTTTGTTTAGGGACAAAATATAACATGGGATTCCAGCAACCAAAAAAAGTAAGTTTTCAGCAGTACATAAAGAAAACTGTGCCCATATTCTGAGTGTGGAGTACAGAGAGATGGCTCAGATAAGGCCACTACACCAGAGATGAAGCACTGAAAAGGAGAGATGCATCAAAAACCTTGCCATGAAAATGCAAATTTTCCTTTTAAAATATGAATTTGATAAGCTATGCAACTTCAGTTTTATGAGTTTTTTTCCTAGACTGGATATTGCTAAAAGATACTGTAAACTTTGTGTATGGTAATATTCTGTATGAAATCRCACTGATCAAATGAATATCTTGAGAGATGCTTAAGAACAGGCTAAAGAAAAATTCTGGTGAGATTCCTCCATCTAGTGGCTGTCGGGCTGTGCGGGGCTGCCTCCAGCCCGCAGCTAAAGGACAAGAGGAACTGTGCAAAGGAACAACCTTGCAGCTGCCATCACCTGCTCAGATCAGTGAGATGGGATTGGCAGCTCCTCTTCAGCTTCAGCCCGACCTTCTGCATCACCGTTTGCACTGACAGAAGACATTCAAGTTTCCCAGAAACTCCAGGGTCATCAGCAGCAGCATCATTAAAGGTCCAGAATTCTAGGAAACCTGAATTTGATAACCTTTAAATATCAGCYATGTCATGAGCAAACAGGATTGAATAAAAACCAGTCTTGTAAAGGGTAATATTTAGAAATACATCTGATATTTACAAAGACAGAAACACTTTGGACTACAGAAACAACCTCTGAAGATGAGAGTAGAGTCAAACAATCACTGCTGACAGCTGAACAGTGTTTCACATAACAAATTATCACTTGGTTTCCCCATCTGCACAGCACATACCACCCTCACTGCCAGAGTAGCCAACATGAGAAACCTGAATTCTGCAAGTGTCYTAAAACTTGTGTTTAATACCAACCTGTTGTGTTCGAGTTTTGTATAAYAATCATTGATTTAAGCAAGTCACCTACAAAACACAAACTGATTTTTTTTGTTCTTTTGTCACCAATGTTTTTTGYAATGAATACTGAATCTCTCTTCTGAGACTTTTTTATTCTCTGACCCCTCAACAAGAATGTGAAATGATATAACCTCCATGACAGAACACGTTTGTTAGCTACAACGTTGCTTTTTTCAGACAACAAAGACTTGTAAAATTGATTTAGATTTAATCTGCCACCTTGAAAGAGCATGACCCTTCTAATCCCCAACTGTACACCTTAAAACTCATACCATTTTAAATACTGTTGGGAACAAATAAAGACTGAAAGTCAAAAATTTAAATTTATAAACCCTCTAAATATCCACTAAGTATTTTGGGTCAGCAAACGTTTCTGCAACCATGGATGCTTTTCTGTTGAAATACTCCCTGGTGGTTCATATGCCACTCTGCTTCCAGGTGACCTCAAAACAGGGATGACACATATTTAAATAGTGTCCAGAACCTCATTTTAATATTCAAGGCATAGAGAGGATTTAATTCAGCTACTTTGAGAAGCAGGAAGTAATGAAGCCTATCTGGGCTGTATGCCAGAAGTGTTAACAGAGAGATCCCCTAATGTAAAAGAGCACATCCCAGAGCCCCAGACCTGCTTTACTTACTCAGTTCTCACTGACCTAATCCCAGCCACAGCTTCAYTCCCACCCCTCGCTGCTTCTCATCCACTCTCAGCTGCTTCATGCCCTGTCTCACCTCATTCAAGCCTCTCTTTGGGGTTCCCTTCATGCTGCTGTCACCAAACCCCTTTCGTGTACGCCAAGCCTCTGTGTTTTCACTGACATCCTTGCTGCCCACAGTTCCATCTCACTCCACCTTACAACTCTGCAAGCCCTCTCCCTCACCTGCCAGGCTTCCCTCTGTGCCAAACTGAGTGAACAGGGGCAGTCTGGCATAATTAAACAAGTCCTCAAAATACTCAGATCCCTTTTGCAGAAATTTCAACAACAACGTATSTAAGACAAAAGCATCTGTCAAAGTCTGAGTACACCACAATTCTATGGTTAAATCCAAATAGGAACGGGAATTTATCAGAAATTTAGTTCAGGTTCATCTGAGCCTTTGAGATTCACATTAAGCACAGAACAAAGTGACAAAAGACCAGCCCATATCACAGTGCAGCGCTGAGGGTTTGTGGCATTGCGCTTTGTTGTAAAGTTCTAAAAGTTATGAAAGATCCACACAAAGTGGTGCAAGCTGTAAGTAGCGACTGTCCCTCATTTACTAATATYTTTCCTCTATTTTTCCTCAGCAGGACTGTGTTTCCAGCAATAACCAGGATAGAAGATTAAGACAAAATATTGCAGACAGAGTAACAACAGTTAAGCAGAGCGATTCGTTAGAGCCGTCCGAAATTGTGCCCACCAAGCTTCAAAGCACAGACAGAAGGCAAAGCAGCATTATGTTTTCTRTGAAAGAGCAACAGAAAGGTGAAGAAAGTAATTCCATCAGGCTCCATAAACGCAGGAGGAGGTTTATAATTAAAAAGACCCCGATTCTGATTTCCATGAACAGCTCCATTCTCAACCTGCCCACACTTAAATATGAGGATAGAAACAATAGCAAGTGGAAAAGTCTCTATCAGATCCAAGGAGAAAGGAAGCGAATTATGAGGGAAACTTGTTCAAAATACAAGAGTAATAACAGAAGAATAATCACTCCTTATCATGTTTCTAGAATATTTGTAGAAGATAAATATAGAATTTTATACTGTGAAGTACCAAAAGCCGGCTGCTCTAACTGGAAACGGGTGCTCATGGTGCTAAATGGGTTGGCTTCCTCCACAAAGGATATTCAGCACAACACAGTGCACTATGGAAACTACCTAAAACGGCTGGATGGGTTTGATCACAAAGGAATTTACCACAGGCTCAACACTTACACAAAGATGCTATTTATTCGTGAACCTTTTGAAAAGCTGGTGTCTGCGTTTCGGGACAAATTTGAACATCCAAACAATTACTACCACCCAGTTTTTGGAAAAGCCATCATTTCCAGATACCGTGTCAATGCCACCAAAGAAGCATTGAGGACAGGTTCTGGAGTCAAGTTTAAAGAGTTCATTCAATATCTCCTGGATGTACATAGGCCAGTGGGTATGGATATACACTGGGATCATGTCAATAGGCTTTGCAGCCCGTGTTTAATAGACTACGACTTYGTTGGGAAATTTGAAAGTATGGAAGAAGATGCAAACTTTTTTTTGCACTTAATTGGTGCTCCACAAAATTTRACATTCCCCAAGTTTAAAGATCGTCACTCCAATGAAGAAAGAACTACCACTAAAATTACACAACAGTATTTTGCACAACTTTCTCCTTCTCAACGACAACAAAGCTACGACTTTTATTATATGGATTACTTGATGTTCAACTACTCAAAACCTTTTGAAGATTTATATTAATTTGAGAGTTGGGACATTGCCAGAGTCACATCCGTTGAATTGTGCAACAAATCCAGGTGTCATCTGTTTATATACATTTACCTGTTAATAAACAATTGTTTGAGGAGCAGGGAAAAACCCAAGAAGAATATAAACAGATGTTTACACCTTCACCTTAATTGCCTCCTTTTTCAAGTCATACACTTTTCTATAATTTCTCCATACGAAATGTATGTACATATATGTACAATATGTCAGGGCCCCCAAATAAAGCACAGAATTTTCCATGCTGGTGTGTCCTGCGTTTGCACTTGGAGGACAGTTTGAAACCAGGAAAACATAACTGGCAATYCTACAGTGCAGCCAGCATTTCAAGCTCTTTACCGTTTAGAAAACAAGTCTGAAAGTAGCAAGAAAGAAAATACACTAATATTTATAGTTTGTTGAAATGTACAAGGCACGAAGCCATACACTAAACAAATCCTATGTGTTTGAAGGTGGATAATGATTGCTGTTCCTGATATTCATAAGCTGGTTAAGGAGAAAAAGTCTAATTGTACTTTACACTGTTCATAAATACACTGGTGAAAACAACTAATACTTAATGACCATGTGAGAGCAGTATTAAACCAGATGTTGCAATTCAGAGTGAGGATGTGTTCTCCCCCTTCAATATTCCCCTTATGGCACGTTCATCTGCAAAAAGATAAAATGCAGGAGAACATTTGCATCTTTATAAGTGTTATTAAAATTCTTTTAATCCTTTGCATTAACATAAATCTGTGGTTTAATCTTCATAGTCACCAGGAATATCAAATCTTTCCATCATAATAACAAGCAAGAATAAATGCTACTTCCTGCCCAACAGGGTAGTTCTTTTCATTGCTGCAAACAATTTGCACTTGCTTATTTTAGTAACAATTAGATCTGACTAAACGTCAAAAAAAAAATATTCCAGGTGTCTTAGTTCAATTTATATGCTTAAGAAGACTTTATCATCTCTACCAGAATGTCTTGTGAGAATAAAATACTTGACATTCCACTAGTTACTGTCTCCTGTCATAGAATATTCTGAGTTGTAAGGGGCCCACAAGCTCAGCTCTCAACTGAACAGCCCATTCAGGAACCAAACCCACAAYCTTGKCATTGTCAGCACCATGCTCTGACCAACTGAACCAATCTCAGCTTTGTGAATTTTCACTCAAATTCTGTGAAACAAGAACCCTTGCTTACATGTCATTTATCCACTTGACATGATGACATTTAAACTGGCCRTACTGGAACAAGGATCAAACTCCATCACAATGCCAAATCTGGACTCCCCAGTGATTTCTCGAGTTTCTATTTCACAACAAAGAATTCCATCACAACTGGTGCTGTACAAATGTAAACACCTAAGGAATAATGCTTGTTTCAATCTGTTTCCAGGTTCAGGTCCTCATACAGATAGATTCATGCATCACAAGCACTGACATTAGAGTTTCCCTAAAAACATCCAGCATATTCTTTGAGTTTTAAAAATTTTTATAGGAAAAGAATTGTTTCAAAATACCTTGTAGTGAAAGCTTCACAGACAAATACGTTGTAGCTGTTGAGACTACTGCCACACGAAATAACAGACACAGATAGACAACTACGACTACTTTRTTATGRGGCTGAGCCCCTTTTATCTRTTTAGCAACAAGTGKATACTAAGTCTTCCACATTTATGGCAAATATCGATTGGCTTGTTGGCAGCTTTTGTACTTATCAGCRTATGATTAGTGGGTTATTGCTTCTGTCTTTGGGGATCTGTTTTATCAGTTCAACATTCCATTCTCCCTTTCCCAGAGGCAGCCAAGGTCGTGTTGTTTATGGTAGCATCCTCCTCCATGCAGGCTGTCAAACTCTCTTCTGTTTTCCCAGGTCTCAGTCATGCACCATTACTGGCTGAATTTCAGATTCAGGACCTGCAAGGCCACAACACCGGCTTTCGGCCTCCACAAAACGTGCCAAGTCTGACATCACATTTTCCATTTTTCTTCAGAGAAATACTGGTTGTTGCTTCAGAAAGATRATGTGGAATTTACACTGTTCCATTAAACCAGTTACCCTTCCCTGTTCCCTGCTCAAGCTCCTCATCACTGCCTTGATACTGCAGCAGCCAAGCACACACCCCACCTTTCCACCCAGAGACTTGTTGATCTGCTCACATGGCTGCAGAACAGCCTTTTTGTTCAAAGCAATATTTCTGCTAGTCCAGCTCAGCAGTAACAGGCTGGGRTGTGTAACTCAGGCTGCCCTGCCAACAGGGGGGCACAGCCAACAGCCTCACTCAGCAGGTCACAGACAGCAGCATGCAGGGGAAACGAGGCAGGAATCACTTCCTAATGCAGATGGAGCAGATTCCAGCAGTGGAGGGGTGGATTGGGTTGTAAGGAGTCACAGCCAAGGAATATAATTTATAGGAATATAAATTAAGCCATCCTTAGCATTTAATGAAATTAAGTGCTCAGAGAAGTGATGGTGTTCTGAGTCATGCAACTGATGGTCTGTAGCTACAGAAATCAGTCACCAACACAAGGAGATGATATATTAGGTACTGTAGCCTTCTCAGGCTTTTTCAGTGTGTGATCCTGTGAGCAGATCAAGGCTCACTGTGCTGAGCTCATTCCAGGCAGCAGGTGAACTTCCACTGGGAGAGAATCTCAATTCATCTTATTGCAGCACCACTGCAGCAAAAGGGAACATGCAGAGTCATGGGTCAGGTCTGTGAGGCAATCAGAGTGAAGCTGGACATCATTTGTGTTCAGACCTCAGCTGGTTATAGAGTGTTTTAAGGATAAGATTGAGGGACTTAATCCTTCAGCTGGATTCACATCGAAGACCTGTCTCTCCTTCCTCCTCCTCCCTCTCCCCAGTTCCTTTTCAGCTTAATCTACATATGCACATAAATTCATACAGTTGCATTTACATCTGAAAGGCTTGGTACATTCACAGAYCAGTAAGTGCTCATTGTATGAGTAGAACAAAAATACCAGCAACACCAATGCAAAACTGCATTTCTGATTGTATCAGATGGGTACTTTACCCACCACTACCTCCTCCATATGTATTTTCATTAACTTGTGGTAAAAAGTAACARCGGGGAAATGACATTTTTAATGGCAAACGAAGGTGAACACTTTGATAGGGTTTATTTTGTTTGGGATAACAAGCACTCTTTAAACAAAAACTGATTCATGATTTTCATGCATATGATAAGCTGTGTATGGCACAGCACTATCTGTTTTAAAGTATCTCAAGGAAGACAGAAGCATTCTTCTAATACTCACAGGTACTTAAYGCTGGCCAGTTGCATTAATCTGGCTTTCTTACTTTCCTCTCCTTTTCTCCGCTGAGTAGTAGAAATAAAAAAAAACAAGTGGTTTAAAAAGAAACTTTGTAAAGATATATTTGAAAGCCAGAAGAAATGCAATATCTYGAACCACAAAATCGAAAGCAGCAGACAAGTAAACCAATATTTTCATATCAAGAAAAATTTTTAAGTAAAAAGCAACAATTTTGACTAGATGGTGGTACGTTTTCAGACTGCTTATTTCCCTTTTTGACTATTTTCCCCCCCACATATAAAATCTTGGCCTTTTCATTTCAATACAATTGAATTTTTTCAGATGTTCACACTGGATTCATTCCCATATTTTATCCTTCTCTTCACAGAGATATATTTCATTTCTTACAGAAAGTAGAAAATGAAGACTACACAAAAAAATCCTGTTTTCAAACAAACAGTCTAGCTCAGAGGTCAGCCAAGATAAATATTGGACAAAATTGGCCAATACAACTGGGATTTTAATTCTTCTTGATGCATCTTAGGTAAGAGGTAAATTTTGTTACTATTGGACAGATTACTGAGATGTACTCCTAGTTCTCACCTTAAAGTTTTCCAATATTTTTCCTCCTGATCCTTTACTGCCCTACCCCTCCACTCACAATCCCACTGTCCTAGAACTCTGCTCACCTGGAGTTAGTGACTGTAAATAGCTGAGGTACTGAGAGCAGTGCTCCCACAGGTTACACATACCTGCCTTCCAACTTCACATGGCTGTGCTTAGCTTGCTTCCAGCACTGGGGACACTTCATTCTGTCTGGGCCAGCTCTCCATTAYACATGACATACTGCCAGCTCCTAAAATCTGTATTTCCCACCTTGGGATTTCATGGTCAGCCTGTCAGGAGTAAAATGAACACGGTACCAATGCACAGGTAAGGACTCAGCTAAAGCAGTCACAGAAGGTGAGGTGTGAAGGCACACAAACAGAACAAACACCATCTCCCACCTTGCATCTCAAAGTGGTCTAAAGCCTGCAGCAGAAAAAGGGATTAACATAGACACAAAAACAAATTGTGTAAACTAAGTGTACAGCTTATCATCTGCCTTTGCAGAATCTGAAACTGAAGACAGCAATGATCTTTTATTAAGGGATAATTTAAGAATTTGACATTGGGATTCATTGTAAATGAAATTCATTAACACCTAGGCAAAGCCATGTTATTGAAACTTTTTTGTACCTAAAAAAATCATCCTTGCAATGTGCACAAATTGAATGATGGTAATTTTCTGGGGTTTCTTTATTTAAGTTTCCCCCTACGATATCAACTTACCATGGCTGACCTCATACCAGAAGTGTCAGTTTATGGGGGATTATGCCTCTAAAAATAAAAGAATCAACATATTAAAATTAGTTTTCTTAACACCTAATGTCCATAACTTCTCAGAATTTCCATGATGGGGTTCCAGTGCTTTCTTCCATAACAATCACCAATGTCTGAGCACATCAGGCTGCACAATGTCAAAAGAGAATATGAATTGAGGATAGGAAATGACTTTTTTCTTGGGCCACAATTTGGACTCTATGATCTCAGAGCTCTTTTCCAACTTAATTGATTCTCCAGTTTAGTTTACTGGTTTACCACTTATAGAATGATTGAAGTAAAGCATTTTTAAAGTTTTTTAACTATAGGTACTGATTTCTGGTGATCCCCTTCCTTCCCTGCCTTATTTGAGCAGTTTACTGAGAAAATCCGCTCTTTCCACGTTCAAACAGTATCTTTTTGAGAGAGGGGGAGTAAGGGAGAGGCGCATGCATGGACTGCACATTCTAAACTGCATATTAATTTAATGCCATTTCTTTGCACTACTCTTCTTGYTGGGCAACACCATCACTGACAGTAGAAGCAAGAGCACACCTATCACAAATCCGTGTACAATTACCTGTACCCAGATAAAGTACATAGGAAAAAAAACCCTATGCAAATAGCATTGTGTCTACAAATGCATCTACAAAATTACAAATGCATGGGGAGATATAATCCACAAAAATTAACTGGAAAAATAGTTCAATGTATATAAAACATATGCATTGGGGGTTTTTTTACATAGTTGTTCTTATTTTCTTTGTGCAATAATACAAATCAATTTGTCAGGCTAACTCAAATGGTACCARTTACCAGGAATGAATAGATAAAAATGGAACTTTGTTGTTTTTTCACTTAAYTATGGTTGCCTTCTTGATACAAGGTGCTGATACTGAGATGAAAGATGCTCTTTTCCTACCCCCAGCAAGAAATACACAGGGAGCTGGGCACAGTCCAGCCAACTCTTTGGAATACACACATCACTGTACAAATCCCAGCCTCACCATTTTAACTTCCCTGGCCCTGGAACAAACCTGCACGCAGCACCAGCTTGTTTTCTGAGCATAACATGAGAGACAAGGCTGAGCACAGCCTGCTTGAGCTGATACAGCTTCAAGGGATGAWTTTCAGGTTGGCATTGTTACTTGTGGGGATTTCACAGCCTCAGCATRCACCCGCACTCTCCTGAATAATGTTTTGGAAAGTGTCCCAAGCTTCATATGGCAAAATGCCCATAACTTATTTTTGTCCAATGAGAGCAGCTACTGGTTAAGAAGGACCAGCAATTTTCTTGGCTTGTTTCTCTGGAACCTCACAGGCAAGTCTGTAAACAAACATCTCTAATGGCTTCCAGCATGACACTGCTGGGGAAAAAAGGTATGAGAGTCAAGAACAAGAYACCTTTTTCCATTAGCTACCCCAGTGACAACTGATACTTACCAGTAGCAAGCCACTTTTGCCAAAATTTCTCAGAACTATTTGTTCCAATAGAGGTGCCCAGAATTAAACATTCGGTAAAGATTCACAGTGGATCTGAGTTTTAAGAATGGCAGGCACTCACCCATCCCACAGCTCCATTTAATCTGGGAATAGGTGAAAGCATTATTACACACAGTTCATCACTTGAGCAGTAACGCAGACAGCCTAGAATGACACAGGAGAAGAAGACAGACATGACTAAGCCTTGCTCACTGCCATCAGACTRTTTGGGTAATCTATTATGAAGCAATTGACAGAATTAGTTCTTACTCATGCTAGAGAATAAGAATGTCTGCTTTACCACAAGTCTAATAGAAACATTCAATCTTGTAAAAAAAAAAATTCTGGTCTGGTTTAAGGAAAAACTCCAAAATATTTAGTTTAAAATGACRCTATGGAAAATCCTATGCATATACACATCTCAGTGCACAATTACCTTGCACCTGGTAAGGAGCATATGTATGTAAGCCCTTCTTGCAGATAAATCTTTTAAGAGTCATTTTCCAGGCAATTTGTGCCACAGTAACTTCTACAGTTAGAGAAACAAGCTTGTTAAAATTCTGACATCCATTGCCATTTTTGTTTTTTTGCCCCAACTTTTTTTTTTTTTTTTTTTTTTTTTTTTTTTAGAATTGCAGCAGAGGTCAAGTTTTCCATTATGTACCTACCTTGCATGAGACACAAACTCTTCTTTTTGTATCCAGCTATTGCAGCAGTGCTGGCCCTGTTTCACATTCAGCTTTATGGGATCTCTATCAGTGATCTTTTGTAGTAGTATCCTCCTTTTTTTCATGGAATCTAGAATTACTCTGCCAACTGAGGGGAAAATGAAAGAGGCTTTCACAATCCAACTTTTCCACAGTTATTCTCCAATCTGGGAATCCTGTCTAAATTTATTTTCACTTAGTATAGGAAATTTCTTCTCAACACATCCAAACTTAAGCATGTCACAAGCTGAAAAAGGTGTTAAGATTATGTTCAAGCAGAGAGAACAGCAGCATGGGAAACAATGGCCTRAGGCAACTGCACTAAGAGCTTGTCCCAATCCATTAAATGGCAGTGGAGGTGGCTTCTTTCCCAAGAAATGAAAGCTCCAGGCTACAGTTCACCTTCAAATTCATAGATGCAAACTAACATCCATGATGATCACAAGAAAAAGTAATTTTATCTTCATTATAAGTGTGCATCTAGTCAGCATAACCCTTCCTATGTGTCGTGATGGAGCCACAGAGAAGTCATCTGAAGGTGATGCCAGCCCACATACAGATTCCTCTGCTGAAGTCCACAGGGCACAGTTTTAGCTGTCTGTTCTGTAAAATGTCAAAGAGCTGACCTGTTTCTACAGTATTCATTCACAACAATACTCCTACACCTAGTAGTAGCCTGCCATGCTAATGCTTAGGGCAGCTAACTGGGGGCTTTAGCCCATGATTTATCTATTATCTGGCTGGTTTGGATCTCATCTAGTGTTGTTACACCTCTCTTTCCCCATTTCAAATGAGGAGGAAAATTCAGGAATTATATGGTCTTTTATATTTTACACTACATTTCATTTACTGATCTCAAATTCATTTAACTCAACCACTGCAAAATATAATGGAAAGGAGTTTAGCGTATGGGGTTTCTTCACAAATATTACTTAATAATACCAGGAAAAAAAAATTAAAAACTGAAGTGACTACAGCGCAGGGAATCTGACCAAAAAAMCAGACAATGATAGAGGAAGAGGCTGCAATATTTGTATTGTCTCATATTATGTTTCTCCACTGAAATCCACACAGACATGAATCCTGCTCAAGTGACACAGTGTGTACTCATCAAGGTGATACTGTCTTTATAAATCAGGCATACAATGACCATTTCAGGCACTATGGAAAACACAGCAGACATAATATGAGATGGGCTATGAATCTGACAATTTATCCATGTTTATCCTTGAAAAAATGGAGCTTATTTTTATTACTTAGAATAAATCTGAGAACTTCATTAGATCATCCCACCAAAATTGAATGTCAGGTTTATATTACAGTCTACGAAGCACACAGCAGCTGGGAATGATCAAAAACATTTTACCTTGGAGCTCTTTCATAGTGAGTTTCAAAATCGTTCATTCAGAATAAAAAGCTAGCCTGCCATACTTGACCAAAACATACACTTTATGAACACTGCAGAATGAACAGGTGCAGAAGTAAAATCAATTTTAGAAAAAAATCAGAAGATAAAGGGTTGATAGTACACACCATTTATCCATTTTCTCYCCTGTCACAAGGAGCTACTTCTGCTCTTCTATTCACCATTTTAAACTATGAGAAACAAGTAATAGCCAGAAYAACAATGTAGACTGGTTTCAAACACATTTTCCCATTCCCTATCTTCAACTCAGAAATCTTTCTTTGCAGCTATACCTGACAAGCAAAGTATCCTGGGGTAACACCTTCCAAAATCCTGAGTTYCCCAATCCAACTAGATTTGAAGGCATTGACTCTCCTATWRCTGCAGCAAAAGGAAGTATTGGAAYAGTTATTTAGAGCRTTGTCCACTCACTGACTTTGWATCAACCTCTGTGTGCCCAAACTTCAAAAGTATCTGGCTTCTATTTTCTTGTCTTCAATTTAGTTTTATGTTGCAACCTTGTAAATTATCTGCAATCAGAATAGTTTCAAATCAAATGGTTTGTTTCTCACATATCAAAATCTCCTATTCCTCCTGAAACATCTGTAAAGAAATAGGGCTGGGGAGAAACTATATTGTCTGGTTTTAAATGGTTTCAAATTTCAAATTCATTTCAAATGCTCCTGAATTTGGACTAGCACCTACCTTTAGCAGGTTTAGCATGTGGCACAAATGTCAAATGATGTAAAACAGACAGGTCTGCTAGTTTTGAACATCTAAGTCATAGTGTGGATTCACATTCTCCTTGACAGCAATAAAAACCTGCAGATACACTCAGCCTCACAAATCCAAATCTGTGGAAGAAATGCTAATACAAATCCAAGCAGATACATCCACACTTCAGTTCTGCCTTCATTGACTATTTGATTGGTAATTAAGGCATATATTTGGTTCCAAAGATATAGAAAAAACCACATCCCAAAGGAAGCTGAATCTGAGCCCAAGGTTATTAATCATACTGCCTCTAATTGTATATAAAGTAACTTTACTCCCTCAAAAAAAATTTTTTTATATTATGGGATTTAAATATGTCACAATATTCTGGATATCTTGATTAGATCTCCTTTAATATACTGCCTCGGAATAATTCGTAATTTATTTAACAGAAATGAAGAACTCTTACTAATCATTAAGATTAAGCAGAATTTTTAGCCTGACTAGACTAGCAACAAAAGTTGATAAGGGGAATTTTTTCYTCTTAAACAGTGTTTTTTACTGTCTTCGTGTAATTAAAGTTTCAACCAAGGTCCCATTAGGCTGATAGTGATCCCCCCTGTGAATCAGACAGACCCTCAAGTCTTCAAGTTTCCAGAGTTAAGTCTCATTGGTAACTAGCATCTGGGAAGGATTTGACTAAAATCAAGTGAAAACTCGCTAAGATTAAAAGCCTAAAGAACTTTGCTCCTCATTGACATTTAAAATACTTTTTACATCATTCCCCTRATCCAGCCAGATCACATGTCCTCACAAAGCACTACACAGGATACTTCAGCCTATCTTCCCTTGCAGTCAATCCTATACAGGTGCCAATTTGTGCCAGATAGCCAAAGTACACTAAAGCTTGCTAAAAATGCCCTCCCTTATTCAGAGGTCCTTCAGGATTAGGGCACAAAAATCAGTCCAGTGAAAGTCAGGGAGAACACAGAACCWGTGCCAAGCAGAAAACCARGGGAGGAGAAGGGGAAGGGGAAGACTGCACAGAATGAAGAAAGAACTGGCTTGGGAGAAGCACTGTGGGATCTGCCCAAGGTAGAACACACCACTTATACACCTGGGCAGTTGGGCCAGGTCTGGTCCTGCAGTGGAAGTGCTTTATAAGCATTTTCACACCTACAGAAGCTGAAGCAGGGACATTCTTCTTTCTTTAATGGCTTCTATGCCCCTTACATCTTGGTAGTCCTTACACAAGTGTTCCTACTTCGGTAAAAGCCACCACATCCCTCCTCTGGCAAGAGCACTTCCAAATTTTGTTTCCAAACTATGGTAAYACATGTTCTCCACAGGGCTTCATCCATTCGCCACCTTCCGATCCTGGCTTACACAGTTTCTCTTCTATGTTACCCTTACAGTTCCTATAAGAATCCTTCCCTCAGTCTTTCCCTCTCCCCTCAATCAGAGTGCCAGATTGTAAGACTCAATTCAGGCTTTCAGACTCTTTCCTTGTGATAAAAATACTTTAGAACTAACTGGGCACTGATCTACTAGATCACTCAAATCAACTTCCTCCATTTCTTTTTCCTTCAATTATTTTTATCCTTACATTATCTCTGTAGCTAACAAGCATAGATAATTGCATATCTAAAAATAAGCATACATTTGCCATCTTCCAAGTCGTGTTCACACACCTTGAAGAAGTTCAACTTCAAATCCTTCTTTCCAAAGCTTGTTTCTCTCCACAAATCCAGATTAGCCCACAAACTCYGAGTGAGCCAGAAGGGCAGATCTGGGTAAAAAGGTTAGAAAGGCTAAATGGATAATCAGAGCCTCAAACTCACAGCAGAGACAAGGTCGATTTGTCTAYCTATCAAGGTCTTTAGTATGGTTAAAGACAGCTGTACAGTCAATCCAGAGGTATGAGGAAGCAAAGCCAGAGGCAGTTTCTTTAAGAAAGGGTTCCCCAAATGCAGGCAATGAAAGTCTTCCTCTTACCTTATTTATGCAAAACATCTTAGTGCATGGCTACTTTTTTTTTTTTAGGTTTTACCAAACACACCTCAAAACAACCATTAACTCTGATCAAGGACTGCTCTTAAACAAGCACTAAAATACAAAGGACAGTGTACCTTTTACCATACCATAACACTGTGAGATCTTATATTTACCATAAAACAGAAACAAGGTTGTATACGGCATTTGATAAGCTTAAGAATTCACCAATCCCAGTATTTTGTGTTAGTTTTTTCAGTTCTGTGGAGCTGAAAATACTATCAGCATGGTAGCTTTTTTACTTTACAGCCAGTAAAGTCAAAGTAAATCAAAGCACCAAATGGAGAAGAAGTAGAAATCCATATATTCTAGCTCAGCATTCAAAGTTACCTTCCTGCTTAGAGAAGGGTTTTCCCCTTCATTCTSTTCTGAAGTTTCCAATATCGCTTAGAGCCAAAGGCAAGATTTCATATTCACTAGAAGAAAAATTCTGATGTTGTATGGGAAGTTTTATACAGCTTGTCCCAATATATTTCTCTGTATCCCACTGCCTGCCTGTAGCCTTAAAGAATAGAGGCCTTTTTATTACGGGTGATCTGGTGACAGAAAAGTATAAACCATTCATGAAAAACACCTTGCTGCAGTTTGCTGAAGACTTCCATGTTCTAGTTTTGGGTTAGATAAAGTATTTTATTGGAAGAAGAATTATTTTAACACCTAAATAAGTTCCTTCATCAAAAACATTGAAGTTTTGATACTTTGTGCTATAGGTACTCAATAGAGGTATTAATCAAGAAAAGCAATAATTATTATTTTTAAATGCAGCCTGTTCTTTCAGAAAGAAGTGAAAGAAATATTCGGCCATCATTTACAATGCCAAGCACAAGAAGCTTAAGTAACTCATGATCACAGAATGCTGAACTGGTTCAAAGATCGASTCACTACCATCAGGACCATTTGAATTAGAACTAATAATGTAGTAAAAAGACAAACAGTTCAATTAGTTCTTCAAAGATAAAAATCATCACAATTAAGTTTGTCCAAGATGAAAAGTCTCAAATATATCTGGGGGTGCCAAGGCCACCCCAGCAAGACACTCATTGTTGCTCTGAAGAAGGGTTGCAGTCCCCYGCCACATCCCTAAGAGCAGCACTTCTTACACACCATTCAACTTTTCATACACTCTCAGGGGAACAGTCTCTCAGAAACTCTGCAAATAGCACAGATGGTGCCACTTGAAGAAGGTATTTATTGCAAAAAAGAAAATGGTCACAGAAATCAGGTGTCTGAGCTATTGCTTGGACCTGAACTATCACTAATCCTTTGCAAGGCACCATCAATGGGTGCATTGGAGGTCTCTTGGAGTTTTCCATAACTTGAGAATCAACAACTCATATGGGACAGAATAAGAGTACTGGTAAATAACCAAAACTGCCACACAGGACACTCCAGTAGAAAGACATTTAGCAGTCAGCTCTGATTGACCACTGTTGTTTCCAAGTATCACATAAATACATTTTAGAATGGTGAGAAAGAATAGACCAAACTTTCATTTTACTCTACCTACTGAGTAAATAAAAGTGAAATAAATACTCAGTCCTACAGAATGCATCTCTCAAAATTCATCTTCATTACTTACTGCAATTTTTTACTTTTCTGTCATTCAATATTATGAAACAAAAGGCCCACTTGAAATAAGRACAGGGAAATGCACCTGACAAATTCAGATATTTTATTTACCCATAGAAAAATTATGACATGATATGATAGGAGTTACATTGGCATGCTGTTCTTTCACTTCCGCCTAATTTTTGCCATGTTCTTCAGGGTCTCTTCTTTACCTAATTGTGATATGAGCAACTATTTGTTTCCCTACAGCCACAGATTATTTAAATATCTGTCTTGGAAGAGGTGATCTTTTCCTTTGAAAACTGGAAACATTAGTTTCCATCTCAAGCAATTGTGATCTCAAGTTTAAAAAGAAGAAGAGAGAGAAAGGAACTTACCTTTTGAAAGTTTTCCCATTGGTTTTGAAAAATCTGGCAGCTGCCCAAGAGGGAAATATTGTCCCAATAACATAGACTGTGCTGCTGAAAAATGTCATTTCTAAAACTGTTGATCATTAGCAAATACCATAGATCAGGATCTTTTTAACCAGAAGCACTAGACTAACTTGAGAGGATGACTAAAGCCAGTGAACAGTTTTCCTCATAATTACTGAAAAATGAAACTAATTTCTTTTCACCCTGAACAGTTTCACCTCTTGCCAGAGGCATTAATGTAAAATACGGATGTTAATAAATGAGKATAGTAGGAATGAGAAGGGTTTTAAGATTTAAAGGCTGACTTTTTAATGGTGTTCATGAGTAGTGTGGCATGCCATATAATTAATGCAATTCCTTTTCAGCAATTCAAAAATGTGTACTTCTTTTCACAGAGCTGCAGTTCTGACACTATTTAGAGCAACTCTTGGCCCTTTTGAATCCTCTCATCTCAGATAATTAAGTGCTCTGGGTGACACTATAGTAATGCAACTTACCTTTGATTTGTAAGATCTTTAATTTCCAAATATAATATAGCCAGAACTGCAGGATATTTTACACTCTCAACACTCCACCTTGTAAATAAGAAGACTGACAAAGTRTTCAGTAGAAATGAACACAGCAAATCTTTCCTACCTTTCTCCAAGCACTTCTTGTGCTGCTTCACAAACACCCTCATCCAACTAGCTAGGGTACAAGCAACAAAACTGGAGCAGAACAAGGCACTATCACAGAATGACAAATTGTGGGACATTCTTGGACTACTCACATTGAAATCCAGGCATCTTCATGCTCAGAGGTACCTGTAACCTGCAGTGGCTACATGGAAGTTTCCAGGGATTCCCCATCCCTTCCCMACYCTCCCTCCAACTCATGTRCATTCAGACCTGCATAAAGACTGACAGTTTTGYTATTCCTCTGTTGAAATTCAATTTATTTGAATCACAGCAAGCCTAACAAACACCCTCCCATGTTTTCTTGGGAAAAAAAAAAAAAAAAAAACAAAAAAAAAAAAAAAAAAAAAAACAAAAGCAAAAACACTACCACACAACACACACCCCACCTCAAAGACCCAATTTTCAACATTTCCCTCAATTACTCTAAAGCCAGATATGAGCAAAATCTCCTTTTTTTGTTTAGGATAAGGGGAAAAGCATGCTAACAACTTATGCACAGCTATACTGCACAGGCAAATTTAGGYTAATGACCAGCCAGGCAGTCCTTGCCCTTTGACCCTCAGTTATTCCCTTTGCTCCAGTTCCCAGAAGGTTCAGGAGAGCCTACACAGTAACTGAAGAATGTAATSTCTTGTGGCTTTTAATCAAAGAACTAATGCTGTTGCATGGCTTTAAAATTCAAACATCTATGCCTACCTTACTTCAAAAGACAAAAAGTATTCTTTGTTAATGACAGTCTTGCCGCTGATCTCAACATATTCACTGTAGACTTTAGTCTCAAAGTACTTCTAAAATACAGGACTTATTTAAATATTGTCCTGTCTAGAATAGAAATAGCCTGAGCTTAACTTCATTCATGACCCTGGAGGAAAGGAGAGCAAAGGAAAAAAAAAAACCAACAAAAAAACCAACACATTCTTGCAAATGCAAACATGTTGTAAAACRCCAGTACCAACTCCCTAAACATCTAGTATGGGGCAAGGCCAACAGGGCAAGGTTTCTGTAAGTCAGCTAGGAGCTTCCCCTTTCCCATGGATTTTTTTCTCAGCCACTTAAATAGAAGGAACCTACAAATGTCTATTCTGTATCTTCTGTAAGTGATAACATTTCCATGAATAACACAAATTGATGGGGAAGGTGCCTTCTCTAATTACTCACTGTGAAAGCATAGAGTCCAAACAAGAATTCATTATCAACTTCAACAATAATCGGTCTAATGACTAAGTTGGCAACAGACAGAAGTTTGAAGRAACAAGATAAGTTGCTACAGGGTTATTACTGAGGAAACTGTTACTTATGAGCCAGGGAGCTGTTGAAAAATCTCCTCTGAGAGTTTGAAGAGACTTGCAGTGGAGGACCACAGAGATCCAGCATCAATTGAAAGAGTTACTAAAAATTTTGTACCAATGCACTTTCCATACATGAGCAGCCAGAGGATGCAACATCCCCAAAGAGACCAGATAAATTTACAAAGGTCACCCTCATAGAAGAAGAGACTGCAAACATTTTTAATATGCTGCATCAGGATGAAAGATAAGGACTGTAGAATAGAAATCTACATTGCAAAGATGTCATCTTTAAGATTTATACAAACATTAAATTGTGAAGGTTATAAATTAAGCAAAAAGGATGAATGACTGCTTTCAAATAAATAAACAAGCAGAGGCTTACATGAGGGAAAACTAACTGATTTCTGCTTCATAATAATTCATGGCTATAAATACACATAGATATAAATAAGCATATTCGCAACCCTGACAATGCCTGTGGCATGGAGAAACCCTCCCCACCTTTGCTCCAAAACATATTTGTTCTTTGCCTATTGCTGTTTGTAAAAGATACAGAAGTYTTCTTTGCCATTTCTGGCAGTGGGTTTTATTGCATACACACATTACCAGTTAACAAAAGATGGCATAGCTAAGAATCAGTGATTTTTATCTTCAAAAGGCTCTTRATGCAGTAGAGTCTGAATTCTGTACACTAAAGGAACACTCAAAAGGTTGTGGAAACGTTCCTGATCTTTGCATACATATACATCCAGTGTAGAGGAAGCCTGGAGACAGTGTTCAACAATAGTCTTCTGCATCACTCACTCTAAAACTGACAAGGGATGAGGGGGTGAAAAAGAGGCAGTAGCAACTCATTTCATCTGTATGGGATGTCTTTTTAATCCTTCTCTGGCTTTGCCTCTAATTAGCTAGCTAGCTAGCTAACCTCACCACAACCTCTCAAAAACACAGGCTGGAATCCTGTTCTGTTCCTTCTTACTCGCTTTTCACCTGTACACACTACATCAAAAAGCCCAGGTCTCCTTGTGCTGAARTCAAATTTCATTTAGCTATTTTTCTCTGACAGCTGCAAACCACAAAAGGTAGTGGTATCTTTAGGCTGGYGTCCAAAGATACCAGAAATGTCTGCTTCTTTTATGTTGCTGTATCTCATATTATGGTTTGAGCAAGCCCCTGTCAAGCCACCACAGAGCCACCTAGCATTCTCCAGCCATGAAACCAGTCCCACTGCAAAAGAACAGGGGGGACCGTCTCTGTAGGATGGCATAATGAATAAATAATAGAATAACAGAATAAATAACAGAATAACAGAATAAATAACAGAAACCTTGTCATTTCCACCTCAGAACAGAGGTGAGATGAAGATGTGGCTGGCTGCAGAGCTTCAGGAAAAGTAATTTAAAAACTAGCCCTTTCCCAGGCCCAGATCAGAAGCAGAGGGTGGAACAGAGCAGAGGGTGGTAGATGAGGGATGAGGGCACAAAAGTTCTCTTTAGAGACCTGTCGCACTTGGATGACTGCTGGGAATTCCCAACAGACGTGGCAGAGCCCAGACAATCATTTTGGAAAGGTCCTTTACTAAAAGCACTGAATCATCACAATTTCCAAATAATGGCAAGCCTTGTGTATTTTCTGAATTCACATGTACAGCTAGCTCACAACTGAGCAAAGCGCAGCAGTCCCAGAGCCCGTCAGTGTCTTGGGTAGAAGGGGCTTTAGGGCAGGTACCGCAGCACAGCTGGAGGTCTGTGAGGGGCTGCAGGAGACATTTATTCCTCATGACACTGTAACTTACTGTGTCGCTCACGATGTTATCTGGGTCACCGCTACAAGTTTATGCGGCAYCAACAACAGCTCTGCTGACAGGCTTCTCCTTAGAACATACAGCGCTGTAGTATCAGTATCCAGTCCTGATCACTGCAAAACTTAGATTACAACATCTAATCCAGGTGAAACTTCAATTTCAGAAGAGAGAGGGGAATTATCAGTGAACAGTAGCATCATTAGATGCATTCTGACTGCCAGACATTCGGCATGAGGATCGTGCTTCAGCTGGCAGCCCATCTTTGAAAGTAAACTTAGTGCATATACTTGYTTCTTTTCCTCTCCCTCAATTTGCCTCGTAAACCAGTTGCGAAGCAGCAGAAGGAGCGTGCATTCCAACCTCCCCCCGCCGCAGCCCCGCAAAGGTTGTGTGGGTGCCGCTGCCTGTGCATCCGCAGCAGAGCCGGGAGGGAGCGGAGCCGGAGGGCGGCGATGCTCCGGTGCCGTTTCCATGGCAGTGCCGAGCCCGCGGGGCTGAAGCCCTGCTGTCTGTCGCAGGGACACAGCAAACGTGCTTTCTCAGGGCTGCATGGCCACTGTTTCTCCTTCCTTCATTGCTCTCGCAACAGCTCATTCCCATTGTTTGCCTTTCCCCCACATTTCCTCTGTTGCTAATCAGGCTGGCACTTGATGGAGCTGACAGTACTTGTGCTCAGCCAATTAAGCAGGCGCACAGATGAAGGTGGATTGTCTCKGCAGAAGCCAGGCATGACACTTGAGAAAACGCTCATCTCTCATGTTTTTTTCCAAAATTTTTTTTCTTTCCCTACAGGAAATATTAGGAATTAGGTGTACTCAGAATACAAAACCCAAACGATCTGAAACTTATACTTC
>NW_026623453.1:742792-759691 GCF_030028575.1 Malurus melanocephalus
CAGTGCTTCTAATCAGGTGATTATAAATGTACCTGTAAAAACGAGCAACAGCCATCAAAAAATTACCTGACGACCTTCACCCTCCCTCCTTCCCCTAGGAGGAAAAAATTGTAACAGGCGAAAAACATTCTTTCAAGAACAAAATATCCAGCACTTGRCAAAGGAAATAAACTGGTATTTGCAAAAGTGACCTCCTGCCCTGCTCTCTAGGATGACATTAAAACAGGAATAAAGGCTCAGTGTCCAAATCTAGTTGTGATTAACACAGGATTCAGAGACAGAAAGAAAGAATATAGTTACAAGGAAAATTGGCTGCTCTTTCATCTGARCCCTTCTTCTTTTCAAGAAAAATGTTTTACCTTAGAAGGGGAAGGAAAAGAAAGACAAATTTTGTGTCATTCCCTTTTCTTTCCTATGACAAGCTGTCACTTCTAGATATGGAAACTATATCACCCTGTTGCTGGAGAGAATAAGTGGGGCACGATTTCTCCTTTCCTTTGATATGAACAAAGATTAAAGTAATAAAAAACTAAGAAGATGAGAGTGAAGGAAAAGCAGAATTTTTCAGCAGAGCTGATGTTATTTTAGCATGACATTTCATGAAGCAACAGTGGCATCCAGTGGTATATTTCCATAAGCAAGTTTCATATCCTACTTTCAGTAAGTTTGGGCTTAGACCAGATTTTTTTTTTTTTTTTTTTTTTTTTTTTTTTTTTTTTTTTTTTTTTTTTTTTTTTTTTTGGCAACAGGTTCTTATGGCACCTTCCTCTCTTCCTCCTACATACACTACCAAAGCAGCCACTATGCACCCAGTCATCAATACCAGTACTGGAAATCAAACTATCAGTTTTCTCAAAGGCTGTACATCATATCTGCATAGTTAGAAATTCCAGTCATTACTGAGAAGTTGCAACATTGATACAAACATGCTTTTCAATCATTCTTAGAAAAACACAGGGTATTTTTCTCCTGGTGCCCACAAGAGTGCAGCAAATATAATTCTATACTGTCCCTTCCTCTGTCCCCCTTCCCATTTTGGTTTTCTGCAAGGCAATATGATCATTCTTTTCTCATTTAGTGACATAAAGATTATTTTCACTTTATGGTATCTCCTAAGTAGACGCCCTGGGCAAAAAATGAAAGTCTTACATTTATAAGAGTATACTACAGAAGAAAATCCATTCCATGAATTTATTGTGGTATTTTCAGGCTGAGATTACATTTGCAGTTAAGAAAGCACAAGCTCAGTACCCCTCTCAGTTATAATTTGGAACRAAGGAGAACTGTCTCCTCACCAACATAGCTGAGAACTAAAACTAGTCAGACTGGCTCTCACATCAATCGAAACTTCTGATCTGATTTTTTTTATGTTATATATAGAGATCTTTTTAAAGAATCAACCTCAACATCACTAAAAATTGTTTTTCACTTAAATTTCCAGAATAGTTAAACTATATTATCTTCTCCTTTTTAATAGGAGAATTTCTCTATCTACACAGCCAAAATTAACCTTCAGAAAACTATTGACTTATACAGCAAGGTTCCCTGAAGGAAAGCATTAGGTTTGTTTCCCTCCCAGCATGATAAAACATAAAACATCTCATGAAGAAACTGAAGCTTGGCCTGCATGCAGTCTTCATATGACAATACAGTAACAGAGTTAACTGATTTTTAATTGATGTGGTTCCACAAGTATGAGAGTACCTACACAATCTACCCAAGAAACACACACAAAGAGGATAATTACTGCCATTCTGCTGAGGAGGAGGAAGTAGATTAGGAAGGAAGTGTTCAACCCTGAACTAAACTGCACTGAAGTGTAAGAGCAAACTCTYTACCAGAGGCCTTCTACTCAAACCTGTCTGAATTATCCAAATCCCTAGCCACAAGAAACACAGCAGAACAATCCATTCTTTGGAGTGAGCAATGTATTTTATTCATCATGGTACCAAAATACCAGAGTTCATTAACATCATCCATTTGTGACTCTAGCAATGAGGTGACCTGAGAAACAGGTTACTTACACATACTGCTATTAAATGTCTGATGTGGCTGACCGAGAAGCCTGAGATGGGTCCATCCCATTGCAGTCTAGCACTGAAATTCTAGATTTGTGAGGTTAGGTATTTGCTAACTTGTTTTGATCCAAAAATGGTCTAGGCAAAACTTCACAATTTATATAATTTTAAGTTGTAAAGTAGGTATGTTTATTGCAGCGYTGGGTGTGTGGGAGGTAGTCCTCCAAAACACACACACACACCCCAGCACGGGCATCGCTTGGTATATAGCTGGTTACATGTTACACATTCACGAGTTTTGCAATTCACCTATACATATGCATGACCTATCCCCTCTTCTTATTATAGTGAATCCAAAAGTCATTTCCATGTGCTCACGCCTGCGCAGTGTTATTTGGTAGTGGGCTCCGGGGGTCTCAGGAGGAAGTAAAATACTCATCCTCTTGTCTTGAACTTTTCACTTTTCTCTCTTGCACATGTTCTCTGAGTCCCTGGCCCAAGTCCAAAACAACAACTCTGGTTTTAGCCAGTGTAGGGGTTCCATGAACACAGGCTGGGTCACAATCCCTGCTTTTGTCAATAATCTTTCACTTCTCATTCTGCTTTGATAAACACAATCAATGTTAAGTAAACAATATACACTGTCTAGCAAGCAGTTAGTAATATAAACTGTTTAGCAAGCAGTTTCCAACAAGTTATCTCTTAACTTGTAACTCCCCTGCATCAGTTTCCCTGCTTGAACTGGCCAGCTCCCAAAAAGCATTACTTTTGTGTGAGCAGGCAAAAACTTGCAGATGGAGTCTGCCCCCAAAGCAGAAAAAATATTTAGAATTCTTATAATATATTGTTCTAGCAAGTGAGATGCTAACATTAAAAATAGAAGAAAAAATGCATTAAGAACAAAAGAAGCTCAAGATTTATTGCCTTCTGATGAAGGGGGAAATCCCACATGATTGGGATGGACAGTTATGCACAGGAGAATGAGCCTGAACTACAAAGCAGAATKACAACTGAACTTGTGCTATGGTTGGGATAAAGCACTCTTTCAGTAGCAAAGTTGTAACACAGCAAAATCTCAGACTGACATGGGATATTCAATAGCCTATGGAATGAAACCTCAGAAGAATCAGGTATTTTAAGGCAGAGCTGAAAGATTAAGATGAATTCTCTTTTTTTTTTCCCCCCCTGAGCCTTTGAGACGAGCTAGGAGGTTCCTGAACATTCTTAATACATAGARTTCCCAATGAATTGCAGACCTTTTTTCCACAACATATATTGGAAATAAATACAATAAAGCAAGATCTCTGCAGCTCCGAGGCTGCCCTGATTTTATGCAAGTTCTAAATCTAGCAAYGTGACACCAAGCAAAAGGTAGCTCCAGTTCCCATCCCCGCCCCCTTCTCCTACAGAGTTCCTCCCCTTTTTCTCCTCCCTCACAACACAAGGCTGTTCCCCTACTCTGCAGGAAGAGCCTGCCCACCATCACCAGCTCTAAGGGAGAAGAACCCAAACAGGGGCTCCARTGCTGGGCCCCTCCAATTGTTCTCCAAGCCAGTATCAGAACAGTATCTCCCAAACAGCATCAAATGATCCTGATAATTTRGGACTTGCACCTGGAAGTGGTATTACAGCAGACTCAGTAAAGAGCTCAAGTATCAAAGAACCTGCTAGAATATTAATTATAGTTACTTAGATGACATTTGTCTTAAAAAAAATACTTGGATACTCAAAGGTAGCTAAATCTCTATCATAATAATTTATTTTTGTGTAGATGAAGGGTTTGGAAGAGAAACTTAAAAAAAATAAGTTTTCTTTGGTAGCTTAGAAGAAGAGATCACTCATCATTAAGAACATAATCATCTTGCCATGTTTAYTGGCTTGAACAATATGAACTATGAGATCACAAAACACGTCACTCATCTGGATTTCATCTCCAGCAGTGGTTTCAAACAACATATAATGCATTCTTGTGTCAAATAACCCCATTTAACACTAATGGATCTCGTGCTCCTGATACCATCTTTCCACCAGATGTCACACTTCCCCTTTACCTGGTAACKCCAAACCTCTCAATGTAACCCTATACACAGATACCACTTCCAGAGTCTATCCTTAATTAAATATTAGCCCATCTATTTGCTTTGCAGTAATAACACTGCATTAAACACCAAAACATATTAATTGTGCAGCTAAGTTCAAAACCTCACTTACATACTAGTTGTCATAAACAAAAAAAAAAAACAAAAAAACAAAAAAAAAACCACACAAAAAAAAAAACCCTGTATTGTTCTGTTACAGTCCAAATTACACACATCATAGGTATCAACAGGTTATTTTAAATGACAAAAATTCCTTTCCTAATGACCATTTTTAAACAGTATTATTCTTAGTGGTCTTGTTTTTCAGACCCCTCAACTCTCTGGATTAASTAGAGGAAAAAGATTCATTCACATTGACCAAGTGCATGAAACAGAAGCATTATTTTCAGACTCAAATGCCTAAGTCCCTGCACTAAATAAGTGTTTTATGATTCAATTTAACACATGAAAAGATAGGGGGTTTAAATCAATAATAATTAAAGCATAAGAGCAAAGTTTGGTTCAACCCTGCCACCTTCTGAGATGGTTTGTTTTACTTTACTATTTCTAACTGCTGTGTCAGAAGAAACCCATTAGCATTAGCTGTCTTTAGAGTCTGCAGCAATCCTCCTGTTTTGATAAATTCAATGTTAATGTATTATTCTAGAAAATAATCTATGGAAAGCTATAATTTTGAAYATAGCATTTCCTCAGCTTCAGAGTATGCTATCACACTAGACAGCAATGGTTTCGTTTATAGATTTATACAATTTCTTTCCTGTCCTTTGACAATGACCTATTTTTAGACACACATCACACTGAGTGGGTATGTCACTTGATAGAATACCATCCTGAAGATTCAAGTCTGTCATAARTAAATATGTAAGACAAACTGGTACATACAAGTTGCCTCTGAGACCTGCTTTCAAGTCCATTCCAGAATGCAGTGAATGAAAATCATTTGAAATGAATGTCTGCTGGTCTCTGCCATGTTTCTTCTCTGAGAATTGCACATCACAACACAGTTGAGCATTTCCAAACAGACAGTTCTAAGAAGGGACAGAGAAAGACAGAAAGGAAACCTTCCACTAACCAGGTGGCAACCCTGTTCCAGATCTTCCCCTTGCTGCCTCTTAGAGGGGAAGGCCTCTACTGAGACTTAGCTGATGCATCTATTCTGCAGAAAGAAAAATTGCCACTCAATTAGAAAAATAAATTAACAATAGTGAGACAACTTGCAATAAGGATTATTCTGCGGAGGAAGCAGTTGGGTTTGGGGGGTTTTGTTGTTGATCTTTTTGTTGGTTTTTAACTCCACCTAGGAAATATTGCCTAGCAACAATGGGAGAACCCTTCTAACAAAATGAATCATGCAGGTATTGGCTGTTTATTCCCATGAAGGGCTGTGTTTCCACCCTGTCAAATGACATCAAGGCCATGTTGCCAGAGGCATTGGGAGTTTTGACCTCTAAAAGGCAATTTTCTCACTGTCTGCTCAGAAATGTAACATTTTTCATATTGAAGGCTTTTATATCATATCTTGTAGGTTTCAGAACTATAAATAACATACTAAAATTCTTCAACACAATAAAGCACAGCTATTATCTTCAGCTATAAACACTGTAAACATTAAATATCACAAAAATAG
Source organism: Malurus melanocephalus (assembly GCF_030028575.1). Taxonomy (NCBI): domain Eukaryota; kingdom Metazoa; phylum Chordata; class Aves; order Passeriformes; family Maluridae; genus Malurus; species Malurus melanocephalus. The sequence goes on from NW_026623453.1 coordinate 748,537, forward strand.
CACTCCATTAGCATCACTATCAGGCATCACAAAAAAAAAAAAAATCAGCAAACTATATTAAGCTACATTAAATTGCATGACCAAGTTTAATGAAAATGAACAGAGGCCAAAACTTGATTCATATAAGTTCTGAATTTCAGAAAGAAAACATCCTCTAGATCACTAGATACCCATGCAAGATTAACTTTGGGTTTCCTTGACCAAGTAAGTCCTCCCTTAATTATTCAACAAAGAAAGAAAGAGTTTTAAGTTACAGGATGTACTAACAGCATGTACAGAAAAGCTAACATGTATTATTTACACGGAATGCAGAAGTATAATTCTCACCAATAAATGGRCATGTACAGTTGTATGTCCACTCCCAAATTAATTCTTATCAAAAGCTTCCTATATTTTAATTGCAGCAGCTCTGCTAAAAGCAGAGTGAGCCAGTGATGTTTGGTCTGAAAATGATGGTTTTCTTGGTTGCTCTGCAGAGGATGAAATGCAGCTTATGATAACTCAATTTATMAAACAAACATAGTTAACTACAGTCATGCACACCAATATTATATGTTTCAAGTAAGGAGACAATGAAGAGTCCCACAACACTACAAGCCTGTTCTCCTAACTGCATTGTTTAATACCATCACAGGGTTTTGTTAACTTGCTTTTGTCCACATTAAAAGAGTCATCAAATCTTTAAGAGAATGAGCATTTGCTAGCCATGGAAAGACAAGCAGGTTGGTCCTGAAAACATCAGCACTTTCTCAAAATKGTTCTGTCGTGGGGCTGATGGTTGATCACAAACTCTCCATGAGGGAGCAGTGAAAGCCAAGGGTATCCTGGGCTGTATCCAGAGGAATGTGGCCAGAAGGTTGAAGGAGGAGATACTCAGCCCCCTACTTGGCCCTTGTGAGACCCCACCTGCAATGCTGCATCCAGTTCTGGTGTTCCCARCACAAGAAGGACATGGAACTGTTGCAGCAAGTCCAGAGGACTGGGGCACCTCCTCYACGAAAACAAGCTGAGAAAGYTGGGGCTGTTAGAAGAGARGGTTGTGTGGAGACCTCATGGCACCATCCAGGGTCTGAAGGGTCCTACAGGGAAGGACACTTCGTCAGRAACTGTAGTRAWAGGACAGAATAGTTGCAGATAGGCTGGATATTAGGAAGAAATTTTTCACTCTAAGGCTGGTGAGACACTGGAACAGRTTGCAGATTCCCCATCCCTGGAAGTGTCCAAKGCCAGGTTGTACAAGGTCTTGAGCAACCTGGTCTRGAAGAAGGTGYCCCACYCACGRCAGGGGTTGGGATAAGACRATGTTTAAGGTCCCTTYCAAGCCCTTAACACTGTGTCATTCTGCGATTCAAGATTTTTCATGAAATTATTCTACACAGTTTACAGAAACCAAAGCTTTGCACACCAAAGCAAGTACTTCTGGTGCTTTCCTCAGACTGAAGATTWTAGACTACGCAAGTAGATGGTCAAGAAATTAAATTCCCAGGACTACAAATCAAATTCCACAATCACAGACAATCTGCAAAACAGTGAGGTATGAAATGAGGTAGAAGCATTCTTAGTGGGCTGGGTTTTACAAAAAATCAGTACCTTTTCTCAAAGTAACAGAAAGTAATATTGAATAATTAAGYAATCATTTTCCTCAAAAATGTTAAAGAAATACCATGCTTTGCTTCGAAAGGTAAGCTACCTATTAGCAGCCTTTCCCAGACATTCGTACTTTGGAACAGATACTTTTGCTATGTTCTTCAACAATGTGATTTTTTTTTTAATTTATAGAAGTATAAAAGCTCAAGAYAAATAATTGGTTAGAACTCTTTTTTTATATAAAAGCAAAATATTAAAGTGCTTATTATCCTATTCGAAAAGTTTACTCACATTTTGTTAGAACTGACTCAAAATTTCCTATACCGTGTATTGTCTATCCTTGAAATGTGGCACAGTTCTCAATGAAACACACTGTTACTACTATGTTATTTTCCATGGGACACAAAGAAACAGTAACACAGCGTCCATTTCGAACACTTGACTTAAACACCTGTTTCTGGGAAGCCTACTGTCTGCAGTTTTGGCACCCTACTCTTTGGAGAGAAAAAAAAAAAGAAGAAAAAAACCCAACAGTTGAGAAATGCTTATCATGCTTTGCAATGCAGTGTGAAATTCCAGAGTTTATGGRTAACTCTATGGCTAGATTTATTCGCCCATACTGAATCCAGCTTCTGTATCATCTTCTTTCACTTCAGCTTGTTGAGAGAGACATTCTCCTTTACTACCAGTCTCACAAAGAAATGAACTCCAAAATAAACCCACACAAGCACAGACTTGTATATAAAAATCAAGTTTTTGTCTCAACCTCATTACTATAAGCAAATCAGACATATCCTCATCCCAAGTGTGTGTATAAGTGCATGGCTGATAACTGAGTTTATAAAAAAGTATATAGACAAAGAAAACACAGACACTTCCACATGTAATTGGGAAAAAAGAACAAAGACCAAAAACCAAAAACAACAACAACAACAACAACAACAACAACAACAACAACAACAAAAAAGCAAAATCTAAACAAAACAAACAAGAAAAAAAGACCCAGGGTGAGGGGGGAAAGCTTACAATAAAATAAAATCAGAATCTAATTCATGTAATTTTATCATTTCTCCTGAGGACTCATGACATAACTTTATCCCAGCACATAGATACACACAATCATAAGTGTGCTCCTAATTCCAGCCCTCGAAGCAAGAGCCTCTAGAAGAGCAGGCAGCCCACACCCCGAGCAAGGCTAGCACCAGGACAATCCCCAGGGATTGTCCCTGCGGAGTGCCCTGCTAGCGACGTGAGGAAAAGCAGGTGCCAGTCCTGCCTCTCCTCTATAGCGAGTGCAGCTGATGGCAGAGCAAGCCCTCAGAATCCACTGAGGAAGGGCTGTAACGAGTAGTGAAAAGAGCTCTACAAGAAATTAGCCRAGCTACTGCTCTAACTGCATGAATATTTCTTCTGTGGTACAGCCACTGAGTTAAGTGCAACACAGGACCTAGGCGGATTTATAAGTAATTTTTAATTAACCGAACCCTAGAATATACCTTTGTTGCTACAATACTCCTGAGAGCCCCGTAACACAGATTAGGCTACCACACAGGCATTAATTAGAAACAACAACACTCGGCGCCTCTCGGAGAGCCGCGCTCTCCCGGCAGCTCCCCCAGCCCGTGCCGCTGCCGCCGGGAGCTGCGGGGAGCCGGGGGTGGGCACAGGTGAGCCCTCTGCGCTGCCACAGGAGCCATGGGCCCTGCATGGCGCTGGGCCCCCACCAGAGGTTCCCGCTCAGCCCCAGGGACCGCACAGGGACCCCCAGCCGGGCCCAGCCCTCAGCCCGGGGCGCCGCTCCCCTCCAGCCCCTGCAGCTCCGAGCAGCCGCCCGTCTCCACGGCAACGGCGGGCGCGGGACGGGGCTGGCCCCGGGCGGGAGCGGGCTGAGGCGAGGCTGAGGCGAGGCTGAGGCGGCTCCGGGGCCGCGGGGCGGGAGCGGGCTGAGGCGAGGCTGAGGCGGCTCCCCCGGGCCCCAGCGTGGTCCCTGCCCCCGGCCGGGCCCTGTGGGTCTCCCGGCGGCGCCCCGGGGTCAGAATGGCGACATGGGGATACCCGGCCCCCGCTAGCCCCACGCCTGTCCTGAGCAAAGCCCCGACCTCGGCGATACAAACGGGAACCCACAGCTTCTGTCCTGCATAATTCATGTTCTCAGCACTGGATATGGGGATATGGGGAAAAAACCCCACCGAAATATATATATATATATTCATTTTAAACTATTTTTCAGATTGCTTCAACATTCAAATTAATTAAGATTAATTAAAAATTAAATMAAAAATAAAAAGCTCCGAAAGTGATTTTTTATTGCACTTACATCTTTAATGTAGAAGTAACTCCAGTGGGGTTGGTATTTTTAGTTTCATGCAGCATAACARGAGAGATGGGGACTTGCTATTCTACTGTGGCAGGGCTGTCGAGCAGGGAACAATCGGATGGGGACCTTCATCTGGGGAAATGATGGGCAAAACTGTAGGGATGAAGAGGGGACCCAGGAGGAAGACTGTGGCCGAGATGTCCTCCAAGAGTGGCCTCTAGTACTTCTCTTTCCCCTGAGCCATTCCAGTTTCCTCCCTCCACCAAATGGAAAGCAAAAAGGGGAGAGGAAAGGAGAGCATCTTCCCCGCCTCTGCCATTGCTGACCCTAGGGAAGGCATGGCCACAGTTACCCACCCTGCTTTACCATTCCCCAGATACATGAAATAAGAACCTTTAATCCTCTTGGAAGAGCTGCTTTTTTCACAGGCAAAACATGTGCCCCCCCCCCCATCCCTGCCATTCTGGAAATATTAATTTAGATGCTCATGAAAAGCAAGTAAATACCTGGTCCACATGGGAAGAGTCTGCATTTGAATTTCAGGCCTGTGACTGAAGAGAGAAACTCTAAAAAGTAGCAAATGAGAAGCAATATGGGATCTTGCACAGACCCTAGAATTAGTGTAATTTTTACTCACATCCSTTATCATTTAATCAGAGCTGATGACACAACCCTTGTAAGCAATTGTCTGAATGTTGATGCTCAGGTGAGAAAGGGGCTCCAGTATGTTGGATACACAAAAGTATCACTGCTCCAAAAATTACCGGTATCATCTGAAGTAAGAGACAAGAATTGATCAGCAAAGCAGCAAGAGGAGGAAACTGGARGATCATGGCAATGCAGATGAGATTACTTGTCCTTGGATACCTCCATGTTGAACCAAGATCTTTTCCACCTGTTCAGTTCGTTTACCCTTTCACAATTAAATCACCAATTCCTGAGAGCAAAGGCAGTTCCTAGCCAGGAGGTTCCTTGGTTATGTCATGACTCAAGAACATCTTGTGAGGAACTGGAGGTAGTCTGGAAAACGAACTCCAAGATGAGGTTTTACAAGGAAAGACACTTCTGAGCAAGCAGCAGAGCAGCCAARGCTGATCTCTGTTACATTTAACACAATGTATTCAGAAATTAGGGATTAAAGTGAAATTGTTGGATGCAAGGACTTTTCAAATGCCTTTATTCACCAAAGAATATCACAACTGAAAATTTACGGGCACCTTATTCCCAAGAGGATGTCTTGACAACAGAAACCCTAATTGAACAGCATTCACAAAAATACTAAATATGCACAACAATGCTTTGTATAAAGCAGACTTAGCATAATACTCCAAAAATGAACAAAACAGAACCATGTAATTGCTGCTACAAAGCACTTCAAGAAGTGCTAGCAGTATCAAGTAATTTTTATTTCAAATTGTATTGAATTCTTCTGTTCATAGTTTTCTTCTACAAGTTCTACATCTCAGAGACTAATTGCAAACTGAAAGTTGGATATAAAAGTACAAATTAATTCCTTCAATAACCTTTCAAACTGAAGACTGTCAAAATCGGTGACATTAGAATAAAACACTTCAACTAAGTTTAAACAAGGRTTTAACAAAGACTTTGCATGCTCTTTTCTCTGTGCACCATTCAACATGCACTTTAAGATGAGAAATATGCCTCTTATTTAAGGATTTTGATATAACAAGCATTCTGTTCTTGTTTTTTTGAGAAGGAATCCATGACAGAAATGTGGAATAATTGTGTTTACAAAATCAAGTGTGCAAATCCATGGAAAACAAACATGCATATGAATCCTCAAAGATACAGGTTAGAACAGATAAGTATAAGTTCTACTACTTGGTAATGCTGTTTCTATATCAGATGMTTTGGGAATGTTTCTTTTATTAACTGTACATACTTGCATGACACCATGGATATAAAATATTCTACAGAATCAGGATGCTGAAATTTTACTCTCACAAAATACCAGGCTCTGCTTTTTCAACCAAACACACTGTTAAAGAAGGATATCYCTCTGTGTCTGTGTGAAAGGATGCCAGACAGGGAAAATGGAAAGCTCTGACTAGCTGYGTAGCTGAAATCAGTGAAGCAAAGGAGCAGAGACCATCAGGGAGATTGCTAAGGTCCCTGATTCTCAGGCCCAGTGTAAATTAGAGCCCAGCTGGCAGTGGTACTCGAGAGACCATACGCTAGCCGAGGATGGCTGGAGCACAGCATGTTTCAACCATATGTCTGACATACTGCCTCCTTTGCAAGGGTCTCTGGCATAGCAGGATTTGGATAGGCTCTCGCTCAGCTGGCCAGGTTCAGAGCTCTCCTCTTCTTTGTGTTGAAACAATGGCAGCGGGGCTGCAGTGAGGCTCTCCTGCGGCAGCCCTGGCAGAGAGGCGCTGCCACGCATCACCCCTGCAGTAGGGGCACTTTCTGTGGTGGAAACGCTCCAGCTGAGCCCGCCTGCGTCACAGGTGGCAGGGAGAACCACCAGGGGTTAGCACACAGAAATCATCGRCCACAACACTGTCACTGTTCCCTTTTCATACTGTTCGCAGTAATGAGTTTTGTTCTGTGGTGTGTCTCACTCTGCAAGTTCRTTGCAGTCCCACAAATTCTAATTCACTAATCGTTTTATCCAACAGATGAACATCACTACCTCAAAATATTCTTTTCATTTTCTCCTTCTAATTCTGTTATTTGTTTCTATTCTTTAGATACTTTGCAAAATAAAGGTGTGTTTAATTCCATTTCTGTGTGCTACTAAATTCAGATTCTGGAAGAATTTGCTTCATTTTCTTTTTCTTCCATTTTCATGTCATTGTTGTGATACTTTACTGAGCTGCTGCTCTCTCAGGTTCTGTCCCTGCCGTGCATGATCTAAACCCTTTTAGTCTGGTATTGCCAAAGAAAAAGCATGCTGAAATGCTGCTACATAAATGGGAAGCCATGCACCTATGATTCTAGAGGTGCCTGTGCTCAAAAGTCCTAAAAACTGTAAATTATTTGTTACAAAAGGGCCATTRCAGCTCTTCTGTTCATTCTCTGTATTCTGTTAAGTGATTTTTTTTTTTCAGTTTAACATATTCCAGACCTTTGCTGGCAGAAGCAATGCGTATAACCTTCCTTAGAAGTGTATTCAGCTGGGAGCTGCCTGGCTACATAGGATTTTATACATCGTTCAGCTAAGTCAGCGATCCATATGCAAAAATCAAGCGCTCAGGGACACCATGTGGATTTGTGACATTCTTCAGAGTACATTGTGTCTCCAATAAACCAATGAATGGCTTAAACTCAGTCATAAAAATGTTTTCTCCTCTCTGTGACATATATAATATGGATGCRCTTTATTCAATAAATAGCTAAAAAGTAATACCACACACATTAGTTAAACAGGTTAAAAAATACTCCTCAGTTTTATAACCTGCTTAAGAAGAGGAGGCAGTGCACCTAACAAAATGTGTGAAACTGGAAACACCATGCTGAACATGAACATGGGACATCTTGATTAAGTAAATTTCATTTTGAAAGCTATCTTTGGCTTGTAACAGTTGGAAGCAGAAGAGACAAACAAACCTTTCCTGTACTGTATCTCCTGATGAGATATTTAATCTTGGCATTCCAGGACAGATCATTTCTTTGTATCATGCTGTTGTCACGAGTTAGGCACTGGATAATGGATAGTTTTAAAAACAGTCCATCTGTATTTAGTCAATAAAGTAATGGTTTGTAAACTTACTCAGTAGCAAGCTGTTTCTTGAAAAGAATAGAAGAGCATTCAAGGGAAAAGATTGACAAGACTTGGTGATTTCCTAATGATCAGATTTTGTTCTTTGTATAGTCAAGTTTACCGCTCTCAGGAAACACCTCATCTGTCTACAAATGACAAACAATAATTTGACTTAATTAGCAAACCCTGGGTCGCATTCCGGTTCCAGAATGTTGGCACTGCAACTGGCTTGAAAACTTGCTTCAACTGGTAGATATCCTTAATTCTTACTTTTTATTATTCCTTATATGTCAGCTATCTGTATCAAGTGTTGGGATTTCAAGATGCTTAATATTTTCAGATTACTCACAAGAACAAACCTTTCTGGAGGCTCAACACATTTRTGACATCAGCTTTCCACAGCTTCTGCTTCTCTCTCATTTCCAGTGATGAACGTGATGTTAGAGCACTGACAGCCACCTACCTCTGCATTCAGRTGTCCCTGGTTCCTTTGTGGTCCAGGAGACACAGGGCTAAACCCAGTCACATGTGTGAAAAACCACTAAAGCCAACAAAGTCACATAGGCTTTGTTGACTGAAGGTGCACCAGAGTCCAACAGCTACTTTTGAAATCCCAATTATTTACACAAATCTTCTCTTCCAAGATAAAAGTCCATCTAAGCTACAGTGGTGTCTTAACTGTGACTGGGAGGAGTATTAATCTACACAGACATTGATTCCTTAATTTTAAAGGAACAATCCCTTAATTCTCATTTATCTGCTTTAAACATTTAATGAAATTATCCATTTTTCTCCCTTAGTTCCTGCTTTATCTTAAAATGCTTAGTAGAGCATGGTGAGTTTCAGAGAGGATCMGGCAGTCGGCAGTTTTTCCCCTGCTCTTATGGTAGTTGGTGGGAATGTTTGTAGCATCACCAGAATACCTCTAGTTAAGATGTGTAACATAACAAGTCCTGAAGTCAGGCTTAAACCTCAGGATAAGACATATAAGGAAAAGAGTAAGGACTAGGACAGGATAAGGTCTCCTGCCACAAAGTCATACAGGGCCTGTGAGAACAACACTGACTGGAAGTTGTTTTGCTCTAATACATAGAACATGGTGCAGAAAAGGTTAATAATGTTTGTCAATTTATTATCATTTCTATTACACATTTCAAAATATATCTGGATTATCTTTTTGATATGAAATTTATATTCTTTCAAATTAGCATATTTTCACAATCCAGTAATATTCTATTCTGTAAAATACACACAATTCATTATTTTTGGAAAACAAAAAACAATCCCTCCCTCCAAAAAAAAAGTAGAAAGAAAAAAAGAGGAAAATGAGCTGGAGTCCCTTATGGACTTCTGTTTCACATCGTCTTAATTGTATCAACAAATATTTTACCCATTTATTGAAAAAAAAGAAAGTAAATGATAGAATAATTCAACATTAAAACAAACTACAGAARGGTTCTGTCCAATTCCATTTAAAGCATCTGCACAGAATACAAAGAACTGTTGGTAAGAAAAAAATCTGAATTATGTACTTTGAAGTACTTAGGATCATAATAAACTGGGCATCATAATTTTTGATGCTGGGCATTTAGTGAAGAACTTTTGAGCACCTATGAAAAATTACAACTTACCATTTCTAACTCTAATATCCTGTAACTGAGCTCAGGAACCTTCTGTTACAAATTTTGCATTGCTTTATAGGGAGGATAATAGAATTCTTGAGAAAATAAGTTATATTCAGTTCTAACAGTATTTCTTCTTTGTTGTTCACTACATACTATTTAATATTTTCCTTTGTACACTTCTTAATAGTTGAGCTTTAAGTGAAACTGAAAAACAACATTAGGATTCAAAATACAGTGAAAGATTTTATTTTCAGGGTCACAAGTAGCATAGTGAGATTTCTCTCTTAAACAATGACACTTAGTATCTCTGTAGTTCTATGAATACTTTTGAAGTGTCATATTAAAACCAATCTCTCGGCCTTCAGGCAAAGAGAAGCAATTAGTCTTGGAGTTGTGAATAAATAAAAATCCATTTATATACCCGTCCTTGACACGTACCTTGCAATCTTAGAAACTTCATCTAGTGGGAAATGTTAAATCATGAACACCRATACTAATCATACCACGATGTTGCTTCCTAAAACTGTTTAGTTTGTATCAATCTTTTAAGTATTAATTCATATGTATATATTCATACATTTTGAAACAAAACAACAGAAAGGCACTCACACACTTGAGAAAAAAGAAATGAGAGCGTGCATATAGAGCTGTAACGCGTACCTTTATTACCTTCAACATTAACATAGGCAAGCAAAAACACAAAGCTCTCAAGTCCATTGTMCTTTCCTCATATACAGTAGAAACAATCCCACACAAGTTACGTACCATGCACAGGCTTTTTCATCCCAAGTACTACTGTGTCTTTGCTTTGATCTACAAGCAAACAAACAGACTGAATCTTTATTATCCGTGCATCTCTTTTCCATGCAGCACAATTAAATAGTGCCTGTCACAAATGTGTACGGATGAGTCAGATCACAATTTCTACTTTTTGTACAAGTGCAGTATTTTTAAGTCTTCTCTTTCCTCATTAGTGTGCCTCAGTGCAGAAGTATCCTATTTTTATGCTGCTCTGATTGCTGTTCGAGATTCTCATATTTATTTTTCATTTAGCAGTCAGTAATTCACAAAGGAAGTAAAAATTATGATGCCAAGTCAKTCCAAATAGTCTGCCCACACCCCTACAAAAAGGCTGAATGAAACTCYGGCTGCATGGCAGATCATCAGGTCTCAGTGGAACTTGTCCTCCCCACATCCACTTGTTGACCACAGTGCTGAGGAAATGTGCAACCATCAGGTGAAGCAGCTGGCTGGGGACACGCTTGTGTTCGAGGTTATTTTAGAATAAAATCCATCCCTTTGTGCCGTGCTCACAGAGGCAGAGTCCCAGCCTGCAGGTCAGAGGTGGGACCATGACCCCCACAAAGGATCRCACCTGGGCTGATGGGATGGTCAAGGAAAACAAATTTTAGTCTGTTCTGGATGCAAATCTCTCTGCTGACCTAGTTCTCATTCTCCTTTTCATTTCAGAAGCTCAGCTAAAAATCCATAAATTAAGGAAATTAACTGATGGAGCCTCCGGCATCTTTGTAAGCTATTTAAATCTTTAAATTTACAACATCTTCTGCATATATCAAGTAATTGAACTAACTGCAGGGATGTAACTTTAATGAGAAAATTTCCCTCTTCTCCTGTAGTTTGTACTCTAGAAAAAAAAAAAAAAAAAAAAAAAAAAAAAAAAAAAAAAGCTTCCCTTAGGAGAAAAGTTTCTGTTTATTCCTGCCACGGAAGAAAACTTCTACACCCCCTTAGTTTTAAAGGGTCCTTCCTGCATCGCGTCCCGGCTGCTTCGGGGCCGCGTTGGCCCAGGCCCGGGGGCGGGGGCGGGCGGGGAGCGGGGCGCTCCCGGTGTGACCTCTCGGGGCCGCGCAGCGTTGCGTAACGGCCGCGCGGCGGCGC
>NW_026623453.1:762481-770381 GCF_030028575.1 Malurus melanocephalus
CTTTCCTTTTTTTTTCTTTTTTTCGTAGGGGGGCAACCAGACCTCCAGAGGGAACTCCCCCCTTAACCAACGCCCCCGGTAAAAGTTTTGGGCACTATCTCCTCTGTCTCTCGGTGCAGTGTTCAGTGAAGCAGCGTGGAAGTGTGGGCAAATGTTTATGGACTTTTAATTTTAGATCCACCGAGCCCAAGGTCTGCAGCCCCCCGCCCCGCTTTGTCTGTGGGCTGGGACCACGGCGTAGGCAAGTTGTGTCGGAGTGGTTCTGGAGGCAGACCCGAGCGGTCGCCGTCCCTGTTTAAGACAGACAAAGGTAATTGCCCAGTCTGTGGCTGTGCCCCTCCGGCAGCGCCGGGCGTAGGCTGGGCATGCAGACGCTGCCCTGGAGTCACGGCACTGCCGGGRGAACTTCTGGCCCGCAGCGCCGAGCTTGGGACGGTCGGGGGGCTGCAGTGGGTAGTTTTACCCCTCGTRGGTCTGCTGGTACAGAAATGAAGGTCCTTGGGCAGGAAGAGCCGCCTCCCCGAGGATCCGGCAGCTCGGGAGCAGCGGCGATGCCGCGGGGTGCAGCCGGGCCCGCGTCCTGGGGCCCGACCCGCCCCCTCCCCCGGCTCCCCGGGAGAGCAGCTTCATGGCAGGTCCGTAAACCTGCCGTTTTCATTTCACGTCTTAAATGTGCATGGAGGAATTAAACTGCACGAGTGAATAACAGCATTAGTTTCAATTAATTTTTATCCTGGCAACAATAAACTTTAGAAACAAAGCGCTTTTACATCCTTAATTAGTCTTGCTTCCCATCTGTAGTCTTTTAAGTGCCTGCTCCTTGATTTAACTTTGTCCCTCCTTCAGAGCTGCCTCCTTTTTTATTCTTTTCCCTTTTTTCTCGTTCCCCCTTCCAGACTGCTGCCTGTTTCTTTCCTGCAACCTTTCACCTCCCTTGTCCGTATCTGTCTGCTCTGTGCAGTTTATTTCTCCTGTATTTTCCCAACATCAACAGCAGTATTGGTTACCATGGCCCCGAGCTATGTGCAGAGGTGGGAAAGCTTCATCCGCCCAAAAGTTCTTACACTTTTGAAGTCTTTCTTTYAGTAGGATCTGAAATGTATCATCTAGAGTGTGTATTAAATGAACAGTATTCCTGAAGGCTTTAGAGCAAGAAAGGCAACACCCTGGAAAATTCTGCAGTCTTTCAGCATTCTCTGCCCTAGGGTTATAGCCCTGGGCACGGAGCTGAATGGCTCTTACAACTGCCTTCTGTTTACCTTTTATGGTTAAAATAACAGCTTAGCAAAGAAGCAACTTCATGGAGAAACGATTCAGTGAAATCATCTCAAGCTGTAGCAGCATAGCTAGTTTAATCACCCCTAGAGAGCTGAACAACTGTGAGCACAATGGGACACAAAATCATTTTGTGTGTAAATGAGCATGGCATTGTGATTATTTCACTTTGCATGGGCAAATAGTTTTTACAAGCAGTTAGCTTAGGAAGGCAGGAAAAGATAAGCTGGCTCTGAAAGATCTTGGTGTGTAATGTTTGAAAAACTAAATATTCACATAATTTGGGAATCAGGCTCTATTGATTTTGCCTTCAGCAGGTTCCTGTGTTACTTATTAGAGCAGGGTTATTGCCTGTGCCACTAGTTGGGATGCTGTATCCTGTTGTAGGCAACTAAAGAGCAGGGATTATTTTCCATGGTTTAATAAATGAAGTTTGTTAGTGTTCCTGCGATATTTACCCTTAAGGTTTTAATTTTCACATCCATATTAGAAAATATGTGCATAAAGACTCACTGGATAAATACATTTTAGGATTTTGCTTTGTGCATAAAATAAATGCATTACTCAGTGTGATGAATTTTAGCTGTGTTACATTTAAGAAGAGGAAGGAGTCATTAGGAAGAGGGTTATGGTACCTTAAGAAATAGGGGGTATTTATTTTTTTTGGAGCAACAGTGCCCTTTATGTAGTGCTTAGCAATTGTGCCTCTTGATAATTTGCTCATACAGAAATGATTGAATTCCACAACGTTAATAAAAATCTAGGATTCATTTTTTTAATGTGAATCCTCTCCAGCCAGGGGAAAAAAACAGTGTTTTAATTCCCCTTCTTCTCTCCCCTCAAAAGCCAGGGGCTCACACCCTCTATAAGTATGAAAAGCCATAAAAGTTTGAGAACTATTTTAGCTTTCTAGTGATTTTTTATAATTAAGTGTTTTTTCAACACATGCTCTAGCTGAGAAATGCCAAAAGCAGAGGATTGTTCAAAAGGTCCCTCCAGTGAACAGTATAAATTAAATATCTACTGTGTGAGTATGGCCTCACTGAGAATCTCAGTCTTTACAGATCAAGGAATTTACTGGTATACTAACATTAAACAAAATCCTAAGATAGCAGCAGTGTTTAAATATGCACAAATAGATTCATATCACTTGATCTTTAGCTATCTGTGCATATTTTAAAATTGAAGTCTGTATTTCAAGACAAATGGTTAARTGTAAGACACATTTACAGAGGACTGGAAGTCCTTTGATTTCATTTGGAAATTGTAACAAGGGGTGCAGATGAGCCCTAATTAGACTCTTGTTTTGTGCAACTGCATGAGATTTATTTCTAAGGCAGCCCTGTACCATGCAAGGTCTCTACCTTTATCATTAGTGATAATGGTTGGGGTCTGAACAAAGACAGGGTTGACATTCAGCCCGGATCTTCTGAGCTTTCGTTTAAGTGAAGGAGTAGAGACTGATCATGAGTTTACAGTGCTCTTTGGTAAGGGAAAAAACAGCARCCTTTGTCTGTGTTGGCAGACAGATTAGTAAATACTTTGCTAAAATACTGTAGGTACTTACATACTAGGTTGTTTTTAAAAGTTAGTTGTTTTATTTATGCTATGTGACATATTTACTGAAGGTTGGCCACAACAAGCTCTTGTGGGAAACAAGAAAGACACGTCTTCAGTCATGAAAGGATTTAGTCACTTTCCTTGAAGGTGGTGCTGTAGTAAAAATGTTAATGCCCAATTTTGCATCGGCTGACACASAAGTCCTAGGACAGAGCTGGTGTTTGCTTCGTGTTCAGTGCAGATGTCCGTCCAGCCTCTGAAGAGAAAAGGATGTGGATTCATAATGGGGTGATGTATTTCTGTGCTGTAGATGCAAGAAATTCTTAGGAGCTAACCAAGATGAAATACACTAACTGGGGATGTGATGAATTTGTGAAGCTGTTCGGATGTATTAAGATTTTTCAATCCCTTTCTCTATAGCTTGGAAATTATTTTACAAAGAATGTTGCTAATTTATGTTCATGAAGTGGCATAGTYGGGCATCTTGTGCAAAATACTGCTAAAAGAAAGGCAAGACCAGCTTTAGATTTCTAAGAAACATTATCAAAGTAATGTGGGAGAAATAGAAATTCACTTTGGAATGCTGCATRTTAAGTGCTTATCAGATATAAGGAAGAGCCTGGGTGCTTGGTAGCAAGCTTGAATTACAAAATACCAGGAAAATTAGATTATATTCAGAAATGTCTTCAACTATAATGTTTTGCATATGTTGCTTTCCCCATAAGGGGGAGAATGGGTGGACATTTTCTTAAACTTTTCTAAAAGGGTTTTTTTCAGTTTGAGATGTGTGCCGTCTGCACCGGTTGAACTGAAATCAGCTTTGAGACACACGTTTCGTGCAGAATAAGCTGTGCCTTTCTTACAGAAGAGAATTGAGAAATTTTCTTTTGATATGGTTGTCATGTTCATTTTTAAGACAATTCAGTATTTTTTGCTTTGATTTTGCTGAAAAGGTTTGGACTCAATTCAGTAATTTCACTGATTTTCCAGTATTTTTAAGGCAGGAAACATTATGTGGATTGTGGAATTTATAATTTCACATGATAGATTATACAGTACTTTCTAACACATCTTGTCCTGAAAGCATGGGTCAGTTTATATATTTTTTTTTGTTTTCACTGCTTGCAGGTATCAACTGTTTTCAGTTTGAAAGCATATTAGTTGTTTAGGTCTAATATTAAGGCTTAACTGTAAAYTATCCATTTATTTCACAATTATTGAAAATAGGCAAGAAAATTGATCTTAGTTTGATGTGAAATTTACTACATGTATAAACTAAATGCCTTAGGTTCTGAGGAAGTCACTAATTTAGTGGTGTCTTGTTACTGAGACAAACTTGCAAAAACCCCCTGAATCCCAATTCACAAATTGGTTATTCGTTTGTCAGGGGATATTTCACATCTAACACATAAGCCCACGACCTTTAATTAGAATTTTGCAGTTTGTTTTACGCCCCTTGAGGCTGACACCTTGAAAATTTTTTTTCTTGATTTCTTATTGCTAATAAGCATCTTTCTCTTCCCCTCTGGTACTTAGAAGAAAATGATGCAAATACACTTAATTACAGTGGTGGCAATAATTTGTTAGCGGAATATGTGATCAGGCAGATGCAAAAATGATCTGATTAGATCTGTGATCACACTGGAGAGGAAGGTAACACACTGCTACATTTAAGAGAAACTGTTCTTTTTGCCTCCCTGTCGCAGGAGGGAAGAAGCATGTCCCGTCTGTCTCTAACACGSTCCCCGGTTTCTCCGCTGGCTGCTCAAGGAATTCCTCTCCCAGCTCAACTCACCAAGTCGAACGCTCCTGTGCACATCGATGTAGGAGGACACATGTACACCAGCAGTCTTGCTACCTTGACAAAGTACCCCGACTCCAGGTAAGACCTTGGCATTTCCAAGCTTGCTGCCCAGTTCTGTTCACCTCACGTACCTGTGAGGAATATTGCAATGCGAAATACGATTTATTATATATTCACCATTTATGAATTATTCAGTTTCCGATTTATATAGTAACTTCACTGGAGTTCTGCAGAAAAAAGGCCTGTACAATTTATGTATTATTTACAGAGTCTRTTCATTTTCTCTCTCAGCATCTTCTGTGTTGTGCTGGTACATTTGAAGCACCTGTTGGTGTGCTGCCCTAGATTATTTTCAACTGTAGCAGGCAACTTCTTTCTTTCAGATTTAGGGGGAAAAAAATTGGATTTTTCTTCCCCAAGAAGAAAGAATGGTTCTACTTCTGTGGGRCTAATAGATGGTTCTGTCGGGCAGCCAGAATCCTGACCTCACTGGTAGCTGTGTGCCTCAGCAGTCAGTTCCTCTGGGCAGTGCCTGGCTGACCCACWCTGGCTGCTGCAGCTACAGACTGGATTAGATTCTCGTGTGTTTAAATGTAGTGTCTTGTCCTAGACAAGGTTGGTGACATGTCTGGCAAGATTTATACAGATCTGGCCAATATTATCTCAGGATAGACCCCAGATCTGCCAGATAATGGATAGATGTAGCCTGAGATGATATCTGTGTGTGACATGGAGTCCAYTGTTTGCCTGGCTGCCAGTTCTGCAGGGTGTGGGCACTGTGGAGGATGGGGGCCCTGGGCAGCGTGAAAGGCACTGCTCTCTGTGGGGTTAAAGCACATTCCTTGGAGCAATGAATTAAAGGTGCCCAGTTTTGATTTGCAGTTATGATCACTAAACCAGTTCAGCTTTTTGAAACTGAGGCTGCTCGCAGACCAGAGGGTGAGTGCAAGTGTGAGTGCAAGTGTGAGTGCCTGGCACAGACTGAGGGGTGGCTGTGCAGGGCCAGGGTGCCCAGTGCACCAGAGCCTCTGAAGGAAACCAAAGCCCAGGAAATTTCGTTGTCCAAGGTTCTGCTACCTGCATGGCCAGTATTCCATAAGAGATTTTTTTTTTTTTTTTTTGTATGACAACCAATGTAAAGATCTAGTTTCATTTGAAGATTTTTCTTTTAGAAGAACTAAGGGGTTTTGCAGATTTGGCAGGTTCCAAGCAATAAATGACATTTATGGAGACACCTTGAAGTGTCTCTGATATTATAAAGCATATGGCTGTGATTTCATTTCAAGGGAAGGGAACTGCTGAAATTCTCTACGGAAAAAAAGCCCAATTATTAAAATACCTGTATTTTAAAATATGACCAAAACAATATGATTTTTTGGACAGTGTCAGTTTAATAATGTTTTTGTGGTACTACTTTAATCATAGAAAAGAAATCTGTTTAGTGGCGAGAGATATATAATGGAGAAACAAACAAATGTTTCATAGTATTAAAAAATACAGTGAAGATTTAGCAATTGTAATAGAGTGACACATCTGTTTCCATGTTTTAAAATATCATTGCTGACACTATTTTTAAAATATGCCCCACATCAAACTTAATAAAAGCTTCAGTTATGGAAGCTTTGGGAGAATATACATAAATTCACGGATTTTTTTGCAAGAGAATAGAGTACTGAGCCATTTTATTTTCCTGTTTGATAAATAACAAAAGCATATTTCTTCAGATTTTAAAAGTGCAAAACTGACCAGGGCTGACAYGCTGCCTCGTGTTTTGCTGTGTACTGTCTTTCATTTACATTGCTGTTATCTGCTAAGGCTTGCATGCTTTTTCAGCTGCTCAAACTTCAGTTCTCACTGAAGTAAGAGCTTCCAGGTCGAAACTTGTAGATCACATTACTTTTCTAGCAAAAGATAACCCTTCACCAGCATCCAAGTAGGACATACTGCTCTATACATTATGAAGCTGGATGAAACCTACATCTTAATTTATCTTTCTTTTATTTTTTAATTATTATTTGKTTTTTTGCRGTGCTMCATTGAGTTACTTAGTTGTAACCCATTCATTGAATCTGGCCTGCTCTCATAGCTGCAGTTATTCCCATGGGGATGGTTGGAGCTCCTGATGCTGCTTCACTGCCCTGTTGTGTGTCTTGCATATGGCACAGGCTGTCCTTGCAGTGGTGTGGCTGGGAGAGGATTCCTGGGTCTCTCAMCAGCCAGGAAGAAGGAGATAGCTCTTCTGAGCAAAATATCTGGAAATAATGCCAGGGCACTGCTGGATTTTGCCCAGAGGTGACATAGAGAGCTACGGCCATCCTGATCCACATACAGAGTTTTCTGGTTTATTTTGGATCACATGTTAAACTCTTGGTTTGAGCATGAGTTTAAAAGCTTCAAATCCAAGAAATCGCAGAAATTTGTAGGTTGTATTTCAGCAAAAGATGTAAGCATATGCTGAAATGCTTTGCTAAATCTTAGCTGCAGTCACATTAAATAGTTTGTGCTCAAAATTGAAAACTGTAGCAATAAACTTCCTTTTTTATTTGTTTTACCATCTCTGTTGCTTTCTCTGTGCTCCCACATCCTGAAGAGCTTTTGTCTTGTAAGCTTTTTAGCATATATTGTACTTGGATTTTTRAGGACACGTGGATTGTGAGCATGGGTATAAACACAACCCAGGCATRGATACACAGAAATACCAGAGGCTGATGGAAATCAGGAAAAAATAAATCACCAAATTGTGATGACCAAGCTTCCTCAGTATTTTGCAGAGGTCAGGTCCTTTTTAGTCCTGAGCAAACTCAGCTCATGTCGACTTGGGTGAGAGGGAGGAGCTGCCAGCAGCTGGCCAGGTCAAGCCCAGCAGGAGCCAATGGAAGGATGAGCAGTTGCTGCTGTACCTGCTCTGCAGTCACCCCTCTGCTGGGAGACAGATCTGACCACAGATCCCTCTGACTGTGAGCTGGTGGGAGTGACTCTGCTCTGCCCACTCTGCTTCTCCTGGGTTCTGGGTGTGCAGGGCTCTGCCAGGTTCTGGGTGTGCTCAGCTCTGCCAGGTTCTGGATGTACAGGGCTCTGCCAGGTTATGGGTGTGCTCAGCTCTTCCAGGTTATGGGTGTGCAGGGCTCTGCCAGGTTCTGGGTGTGCAGGGCTCTGCCAGGTTCTGGGTGTGCAGGGCTCTGCCAGGTTCTGGGTGTGCTCAGCTCTGCCAGGTTCTGGGTGTGCAGGGCTCTGCCAGGTTCTGGGTGTGCAGGGCTCTGC
>NW_026623453.1:770606-793423 GCF_030028575.1 Malurus melanocephalus
CTTTGCTGGATTATGGGTGTGCTGGGCTCTGATTTGGGGAGGAAAAGGATCCAGTTTTAAAATCTTACTCAAGTTAGTGAATGGATGTTAATATGAAGCCAGAGGCCAAATCTTGCATTTCAGTGATCCTAGAGTTGTTTCAGAGCAACTTTGACMAAGTCTTTGATGTTGTTTGTGTTAGTGCAGCTGCTGTGGTCAGAGCATTTGTCCAYTGATTAAATTTGCATAAGTAAAGGGTGCCAGATTAGGCATTAAAGGGGGTTGATGTCCTCTTTCCAGTAAATTTTTATGGCCTACATCAATTCTCTCCTATAAAGAGTGGAAAACTTGAGCAATGCATAAGTGATGTGACAAAGGAAAAGAGGGTTAAAGCCAATGTCAAAGGTGGTTTCTGAACCACTCACACTCGCCTTGTTCACTGGAGGCGAGTGGTTTTTGAGTTAAAAAAAAACTTTTTGAGTTAAACCACACAAAGAAAAAAGCTGGCCTTTCAGAGGGTGAAAGGCAAGGAAAATGAGAAACATAAAAAACTGTGATCAACAGCAGCGTATAATGATGGTGCTCACAGGAATTACCTCAAAAGCAATATTCTTGCATCCTGTACCTACTTGAGGCCCCTTTCCATGCATASTCAAAATTACCATTAAAATTAACAAGCTTTGAAGGTACAAGGAGGTTGATGTTGTCTTACCTGAATCTGAGGCTCAATTTCAGTAGTTTGTTTTCAGCAGATTTTTCTGTTTGAACTCCCAGTTCTGGTAGTTCTGAGTTACAGGTAAAAAAAAAAAATAAAAAATAACCCTGTTGCATTCWAATGACTCTTACTGTCAGCATCTTATTTCTAAAACATCTGGCTAAGTAGACAAATTATTCATCTTTGATAGCATTTCCTCTGGAAATTCCATTCTTGCTTTCACCCAGAGAACCTCTTAAGCAGCCCCTTCACACATTGACACTTGGATATGGATTTATATGACAGATTGTAAAGGCTGCAGAACCTCTAGCACATCTACAAACTGAGATGCAGATTGAATTTATCCAACACAGTGAGAGTTTTTACATTTAGAGAACAAACTTGCACCAAAAGCTCAAGTTACTCACATGCAGTCCGGAATCCCCAAAGGCATTGCCAGATCTCCAGTTTTTACTCTCACTGAACTCWGGCAGATGTCTCAGTCACTTCAAACAGGAAAGTAGAACCTCCAAAGTCYTGTAAACCACAGCAAGCCCCAGTTTCATGATTTCACAGGAAATTTTGATATCACTTYGAATTTTTGTTAGAAAGCAGCACAAGATTTTTCATCAGAAGCCTGCCATTTTCACAGTCCTGAAGAGTGTTTTTACCTCAGAGAATTGCTGTGAGCTCTCTGAGTTGTTCTGCTGTATGAGTTAAATATATTTGCCTTGCATTCTGGGACAGTTTGTGTGTAACCCTCTGCTAAAGACTGGAGCCTGTGCCCTCTGAAGGAAACGGGCCCAGGCTTTATTATTTGTTTCAGAAACTAASGAGTTCTCTACAAGGCAGTAGTTTTCCAGGCATATGCCTGCCTCACTTTCCTCTGAACCCATGGACTTTTTTTTGTGATTTACAAAGGAGWCCCCTAAAGCATGTGTCTTTTCCTCTGAATGTTTCTTGTCAAAATACACTGTATTCATCTGACCCACCCTCAGACAAGCCCTCCTACCAAGTGACCTTCTGATTCTGGCTGCTCTCTAGGTATCTTTGAGTTTTACTTCGCCTGCCTTTTCCTCCAGCGTCTCCATCTCTCTGGTGGCTGGAGCTCAATGCTGACACCTGAGATTGCTTCTCCCCATTGCTCTGCAGCCACACCAGGCTGGACTGAGTTCAGGGGATTTCTCTACTCCCAGGTTTCAGGRCCCCTCTGTTTTCCCTGATGGAATGTGATTGCTGACCCTGTACAGCTGCATGCAGTGGTTTCATAGCTCAGATACACCTACCAAAACCTACAGGACACATTTTTTACATCATCCTTCACATGAAGGGTTCTGTACTGGGCCCTACTCTGCCCTTCTTGAGAGGGAGCAGGGAAATGCTTAACTTGGATGTATTTAGGATATATGATTCTCCAGATTTAGCAGACCTGAGAATATGAGATATGTATTCAGTGTCAGTCTTACAGTAATTTGTTCGCTAATTTTCCATCATATCTGTGTATTATCGAGGTTATTGCCTGAAGACAATGTCCAATTAGCAAATTTTGTCACTTACCCCATGCTGGCAGTTAGGGTGTAAATCAGTGATTAAACAAGGCCTCTGCTCAAGACAGGTTAAGTGGGGTAGAGGCCAGATTTGTTCCTAACCCGTGAGTTTTGGTGGTTGTGAAAGCCCAGCACATGCAAGGACAGGATCGCCATCTGGGGCAGTGTCAGCTCTCCTGGGCCAGCACAGCCTCCTGTCAGTCCTGCTGCTGCAGTCCTGCACCACTGCAGCCACACTCATCCTCATGTAGGTGTCTCCCAGACCTGCCCATGCTGTTGTCATTCTGTGCCACTCACCCACCCAGCAGCTCTGCAGAGTCTGGTCCCTCTCCAATCCCTCCTTGTCCCCAACATGCTGCTGCAGGCACAGAGAAGGACACAGGGACACATTTCCCCCTCTGTAAAGCACTGCTCTGCCCAGCTTAGGTGTGGAGTGCCCTGTTAGTGGGTGACACCAGGCCCTGACACTGGGCTGGCAGCTCTGTGTCCCCAGGGGCAGTTTCAGAGTCAGCTCCAGCACCCACCTTCCCRCAGAGCGCTACACAATGTGCCTGCATCTGAGCTGCAGCACAAAGCTCATTCATTTTAATAGCCATTGGGAACTTAACCTATAGACAGATTTTGGAGCAAAGCACCTGAGGAGGCAGGAGCAAGTGTTTTSTCTGCATGTTAGGAATGTTCTGAGAGGCAGGTTCTGGGCATGGTGCAGGAGCACTGCCACAGCAGCATGGCAGCTCTGCAGCAGGGGTGAGCCTGCCAGGGCTCCCCAGGGCTCTGCCCTCTGTCAGGCAATTGGATGTGTGCTGCAGCTGGGAACAAGTAAAGGAGCCAAAACCCAGAGATTTTGGTTATGTGAAGTACCTTTTTCTGAATAAATATATGAAGTCTTATAGAAAGTAATATACTTTTTGTGTTCATATCATACACCTGAGATTTAGAGATAAATCTTTTGAGTTTTTGTTATCTGGTCATTGACTGGGCAGATGTCTCTTTGGTTTCTAAGGGAGCTTTGACCAGCAGAACACGTGAGATAAAAACCCAAAGGAGGGCCTTTCCCCTTCCCATCCTCTGTGTCCCCCCAGTCTGCCTGTGGAGGTTGCACTCAGGAAAGCAGGAGCTGGAGCAAGCGACGGTCACTCTTTGCCAGGCTGCTGTATCAGATGGCGTGAGCTGAACCTGTCTGTCCCCATCTGCAGAGCCTGTTCTGTGCAGGTGCTGCATGGCCAAGGTCACAGCAGTCCTTGCAGCACTTGGATAAACYCTGGGAAAGGTGTGAAGTATTTATTCCTGCAGGTGCTGTGTCCTGCAGCGCTGAGTGCTGCTGCTGGGACACTTCAGCACGGTCCTGCTCACACCCAGCACAGCTCCTGAGCAGGGGAGGACTGGCCAGAGCTGCTACAGCTTGAGCTGTGCCAGTCCCAGATGCCAGAGGAGAGCAAACGGCTTGGCCTCTATGGAAAATTAAAATAATCTGTACTGGGGAAAATTAAAATAATCTGTACTGGGGTTGTAATCACAACTGGGAATGATAATGTTAGATATCTCTAGCTGTCACTAACTAGAAGAAATCCTGGATGCAGTGTGTGGTGGTGCCCCTGGAAGAAGCCCACTGTGAAGGCAGATTTCCACGTGTTCCCTGTGTTGTTGCACAACTGGAGCAGTAGCGTTGGTGGTAAAGGAGAATAATCCCTGTAGCACTAACCCTGCATCCCACTGACTTAGGGAGATGGGAGGGAAGGAATTTATATGCAGACTGGTTCTTCAGACCTGTCTGTGTCCACCTCCCTAGGATCTCCTAGTGACTGGCATGCGGGGAGCCACGGCTGAGCTGAGCTCTTAGCTGTGATAAAGGCATTTCCTGCTTCCCGGACTTGATAACCACTACCTTGCCTAGCACAGCCACTGACTGGGAACTGCCCACAGGCTCTGCAGRGGAAAGCAGAGTTTAGCCTTTGGGAGTGCAAATCTGACTGTAATTGGGTGCTGAGACTGGGTTCTGTAGATGAATGAATTATTTGTGTGTTTACTTGGAATAATTGAAGTGCTCAAGAAAATACTGCCTAGCTGGTCTCTGATGAGTGTTTCTTCAGAAATTATTTTTCCTCTGTGTACATTTACAGTCTGGGTTGTRTGGAGTTCCAGGGGTAAGTGGGTGTTACAGTGACTAGGAAAGGGCAGACCAAGCTCCTCATGTGGKGATTCAACACTCAGATGATTTATAGAAATAACATGATTGTGGTGCTATGCCTGGCACAGGTTGTTCAAAACCGCTGAATCTGAGAAACACGCAGTCCTACCCAGATAGCAGCTTCCTTGCCTCAGCCAGGCAGAAGGGAGAGCTGGCCCGTCCCTGCAGCTGGTGCAGCCTGGCTSTGGGCAGCAGGGATGTCTCTTGGGGCCTCTGAGAGCACTCCAAAAGATGAACATTGAATGGTGTCTCCAGCAGCTTTGGTGCAAACCCCAGCTGACCTTGCCTTGTTTTCTGCTCTTCCTTTTCGTGCTCTGCAATGATAATATGATTGTAGATGARTTACTACATTAGTAATTCCTACCCATCCTGCTTACAACAGATTAAAAACTATTCTGGTTTACTAAAACACACAAAGAGAAGCCAGCAGACAAGGAGACCAAAATTTCAACCTTTTTTTTATTTAGCACACTATATTTATATCAGTTTCTGCAGTTAGTTGGTCAAACTTGATCTGTCATTCCTTTTGTTTCTGCTTTTGGTTACCACTTACCTGACAGAGCGTTTTGGTACCAGCAGCAAAATTGAAGTATTTTTCAGAGTCAGTTTCAAGATGGTAAGAGGAAAAGTTTCAGGATAGTAAGAGGAAAAGCATTAGCAGCATATTTTGAGAAACCACTCCCACAGGATGCTGTGGAAGTAACCTGTCTTCCTTTTGCATGCTGCAACTGGAGGCTCTTCCCTGCTCATCAGCCTGGTGTAAAGTACTGTAAAGATGCTGCACTATGAAGTACAGCATCTTTACACTTAAAATGAAAAAGGGAATCTCCTTTATTGATTGCTTCTTCATGTGCTGTGCATCAAGCTCCCTCATGGCATGGAGAGCCATGATGTAAAGACTCAGGTTGGGTGGCTTTGTACTGGAAATCGTGTCCCGAGGTCACAGCTCAGCAGCGCTCCACTGCAGCTGACGAGGCCTTACCCCTTCATGGCTGSTCTTTGAACACACATCACTGGTGTTTGTCTTTTGATTCAGAAACTTTTGATTTATCAAGACCCTGCAATGGCAAGTAGACCTAGTCTGCTTAGGGGGATATTTCATGAACTGCTTAGGAAGTTTATAAAACAGACTCCCTAGATTATGAAGTAAGGGGGTGTCTGTTTTGTAAGGAACATGTTATGAAATGAATTTGTCTCTAGGCCTAACTTAATTATTTTAATGATCCCACTGGTGGTTGTCGTAGGTGTCATTCTGTGTGCATATTGTGATCTACGTGCTTGTGATCATTTGTGAAATCTAAAGATGTAAAAATACATGGGCCCTTACTAATTCCTTGCCTTCTTTCACCAAAATAAATGGAGGTGGTTTGGATATTGGTATATTGGGCCAGGTCCCTCTTCCAGTGAAGTCAATGAGAGTTTTACTGTAAGCTTGAATGAAAAGAAGCCATATTCTTTTAGAAAATGAGCCTAGTGATAGAGMTGGCCAGAATCACCCTTGGTGTAATGCTGTTGTCCTCTGTGGAGTCACACAGGGATCCAGCTGGTGAGCATGGTGAGGACCTACAGGAATCTGAGCTCTGCAGTGAGATGCTTCTTCTGGGTGTACACAGAGCTCCATCTCAAAGCCATCTGAGGGTGTAAAATCAACAGTCAAATGAAGGCAAAGTGTCCTGTCCTCATGGGTGCACACACAAACCCCTCCTGGCCTTCCCCAAGACATGACTCTGCTGGTTTTGAGTGAGTTCCTTTAAATTTGTATAACTGAAATCAGAATTAATCTATTAATGGGTTAATTAAATCTTTAAGAACAAAGTGCATATTTAAATAGAAGAAATATGCAGGCATGCAAACACAGGATTCATGTTGAAGCACAAGAGAAGCTGGGTCTCTGGAGCACCGAGTACCAAGCTGGTGTGGAGGATGCCAGGTGGGAGCTGATGCAGGTTGTGCCCCAAGCTGCTGTTACCCTCATGAACTTTGCCCAGTTTTTGTTATGTGAGATGTAATAAGTTGATGAGCATAGCAAGGCCTTGCAGCTGGTTCCCTTGTGCTGTTCCGGCATTAAATGCATAATCTGATGACAGAGACAGGTATTGTCAGTCGCTCTCACCACTGGTATAACTCTGCTGACACACAATTACACCAGGCTGGTGGCTTTCCTAACCTGAACTCATAGCTGGGAGAAGCTGCAGAGCTGGAATTAAACTCCAGAGTTATAAACTCCTATCCCCATGCTCTGTCCACCAAAGTGCCTACTCCTTCACCTCAGCTGCCAGTACTTAATCTTCTGATGCTTAAAAATGAAATGATGTCTGTAAAAACTTCACAGGAGTTTGTTTTTACCTGACTTGCTCTCACCTGAAGCTCTGCCAGGCAGCACACAGATGTGCCTGACCATGTTCCTTCCTGCTGCAGGCACTGACSGCTGCCTGTCTGTCAGAGCTGGGCAGCAGGACAGAGGGGCAGAGCAGAGAATTCCGTGTTCACCTGTCCTGTGTTAAATTAACTCTACTGCAGTATGGGATGCATTCAAAGGCTAAAATTGCTGCTTTTTTATCTGCTGAGGATCACAGAAAGCAAAACCCAGGAGGAGTCCTGCACATGGCTGCTGGGGAGTTATTRTGCAGCATTTGCACCACTGCTCTTGGTCAGACTCAGAAGGCATCAGGTGGCAAGCCCCAGGAACTGAGAGTTGCACCGTGAAGCTGAAAGCCTGGAAGAGTCCCAGTTAAAGGCTCCCATTATGTCCCTCTCCTAATGCAGTGCAGATGCTGCCAGTGTGCAGGTAATGCATTTAGATCTGGGAGATGCCTTTGCAGCAGCAAGTGTCTCTCTTGAGAAAGCAGACACTGAAAACCAGTGACTCTTTGGTGTCATACTGTGTTAGGCCAACAATTTGTACCAGTGCAATTCACACCAAAGGCTGCAGTTCTGGCACTTGGGGAATGTGGTGTGCAGACTTCTGCCTCAACTCTGCCCTTGTCAAACTCACGTACAGTTCCATGGACAAATGTGACTATGGTGTGGAACTCCATGGGCACCAGGACATGGCAGCAGAGAAGCTGTGCCCTCTGCTTGTGCTGGGGCTGTCTGGGAGGGAGCGAGGGCTGAATTTGGGCCAGTAGTACAAAACATTGCTGCTGAACGAGGAAAAAAATTCAGTGGCTGCTTTGTAATCTTACAGAGGGGGGAAAATAAAGGTTGGAGTTATGACCAGTTTCAAACCTATTTCTTCTTCCTTTCACGTCCAGTTATATTTTGTTTGCAAGCATGAGGATTATAATGGGAGCCTGTTCCAGTTAAATCAGAGGATGTTTTGGCCTTGACTTCACTGGAACCAGAAACAAACCCATGACCGTAATATTGTATTTAAGAATGAGTCTCTCACAGTCTCATAAAAGTGTCAGGTTCAGCTTTCAGTTGCTCTTCAGAATTCAACAGAGAACAGCTTAATTATTATTTGAAAGTTTTTGATGAGCTTAATTCTGTAGGGCAAATGTCCTCTGTGCAGTAGGTGTAGTGCTGTCTCCTGAAGGTGTGGGTTCCTTCTCTACAGCCACTAAATAGGGGGCCCCTAGATATAGCCCCTAGAAGAATTCTTTTGTTTTGGGAACCTGGCTGTGGAGGTGGGCTCTTCCCAGCAGACACAGTGGTGTTGGGTTRTTTCCTGTCTGCCCCTGCTCTCTGGCTGCAGTAACAAAAAATCTGCTGAAAATTCATCTTTGCTTCTGCTCATCTGGCAAAGGCTCAGGCTCACCAGCAAAAAAGCATACAAAAATGTTCCTGCTTGTGTGGCTCTGTGGGCTTTAGTGACTGTTTTCCCTTTAAAACATCTTTTTAACAAGTCRTTCTTGATGTGTTCAGTTTCTTTAAGCGAGCAGCCAGGAAAAATATGTTGGATACAGCTTAATCAAAAGTAAGAGTAAATGAGAATAAACATTATTCATTCATCATCTGAAGCATGATAATGGAAGTATGGATAGAGATATCTGGGTGCAACTTGCCAGTCACGCACATGCTTGCAGAGCAGCAGGAGCAGTGACAGTAACTCCGTGCAGTGTCTGCTCCAGAGCTGATGGGAGCTGTGTTGGGTGTGCAGCGCTGCCATGCACTAGGGTCACATTCTGGGACTGGCAAAATTGCTGTCCTTCACTCAGTGCAGGACAGCAGGATGGGCTGCAGGAAAAGCAGATGGAGTGAGGATGTAAGGCAAGGCAGGCTCTTTCCATATTGCTGTTAGCAGCAGGAGAGCTGTAGCAGTTTGGTGGATCAGCACACTAAGGAATGGTCCGAGCAGCGTGGGCAGCTGCTGGTGAGCAGAAAGGTGATTTATCAGTACCCAGAGAGACTGGAACGGTTCCTGTTCACAGCACTGGGGGGTCCAGKGCAGCACAGGCTGGTGTGGGCACCAAGGGACCCTGGGTGTCTCTTCTSAGCCCGGGTGATGCAGAGTCCCAGGCAGCCTGTGGCTGGGAACTGGAAATGAAGGAAATGATCACAGGAGAAAGCTTCTCATTTTCCCAYAGCTGGGATCAGCAGAGGAGGGCTGTACCTGCAGCAGACAGACATTCTGGCTGTTTGCATGAGCAGGGGGTACCCAAATCAATGTGTTGGCTGTCACCATTTGTRCTGTGTCAGAGGTGAAGCCCTCATCTCAGTGTCCATTTCTCCTGCTCAGATGCTCTAGTTTCACAGCACCCATACATGCAAAAATGCGCAGGGCCAGGCTCACACCCTGAAAGGGAAATGAGCTCCATTTGAAATATCCCTGCTTTCACTGTGTCTCAGTGGGAGTTTCACTCTGGACTCCAAGTAGCGAGGATTTAGCCCATTCTTATTTTAGTATCACTAGTGTCTGCATGTTTCCAGCCTCCCAGSGTGCCCAGTTCTACTGGGGTGGTGGTAAAGGAAGAAATGTCCAGACTGAGTCAGATTGAAAATTTTAGCAAAAGTGCTGAGTTATCTTCCACTTGAAGATACAGAAAGTAGGTGAGTGGCAGGAGAGCWGGCATTTGGTGCAACCCTGCTCTCACCAGGGCCCTCGTAGCACCATGATTGAGGGAAAGGGATGGTTAAAGCAATAGCAAGAAAAGACTTGTACAGGCAGGAATGTTTTATTTGAATTGTGTTTCTTCTCATGTATTAACAACTTAATTTTCTTGAGTTCCTGCAACTCCCAGAGTTTGAGCTGCAATGAAGTTCTTGCAGGACTGAGTCCTTTGGAAAACTAGGGAACACTTTGGGAAACTAAGATGCTARTTTTGGATTTTGGTTTAAATTAAAGAATATTTGTTCTGAGTTTATTTTTGTGGCCAATATTTAGTGTAAATTATGTGTTGAAACAGCATGAGAGGCCCAGAAACCTCACAGGCCTCAAATCAGAGCAGCAGGAATAATGGCATAATAGAAACAGGAGACAATATAAATTTATATTAATGTTTTTAATCTTCCCCAACTACTTAGGCAAAAGTACAGTTAGAATGAAGTAAAAGGAGCAAGGAGAGAAAAAATAACCTGAATATTATGTTGGAAAAAACCAACAGTATCAGAAATCCAGCTTACATTCTTTAACTTCAAGTGTAAGTCCACAGTTTAAAGTAAAGAGAGTAATTCCCAGATAGATGGGTATTCCCTACAGTGTAAGAACTTCTGTGTAGTTACTGGACCTCRGCATATTTCACTGAGAAAATAATAGTCAGCTCCTGCCCTTAACACATTCTGTGTTTTGAAGGGTGATAGTGTATTGAAATATTATTGTCACATTACTTCTATTAAAAAGATGCAAGTCACTGCTCTCACTCTCCCCAATGGTTAGTGCTTGTTAGGAACAGGGGTGGCACAACTGGCCTGTGTTGGAGTAACAGCAACCTCGGCTTGGGCTGGGAGCATGGCATCTGGCATGGTCAGCCCTCTTCTGGTCATGGTTACTTCAGARCAGCCCAGCCAAGTGATGGTTAATGGCATAAATCATGGCAGGCTCTTTGTCACTGTCCCTGGTGCAACAGATGAGCAGGCAATGTCAGTGGTACGTATGGAACTTCTAATGGGGAAATGCAAATTGTACCTGTATTTGAAAGTTTTGGTTTTTTTTTTCCATTAAGCACAGCAAATGCATTTCAGAAATGAGGAGTTAAATAGGTGTGGTGGGATGCTGATGTATGCAATGGAATGGGTTCTGTTCTCTGTATATCTGCTTCCCTCACCTATGGGTGTGGTTATGTGCCAAATGCAGTGAAAGGATTTGTGATACAGTAATTAAAACACTAAAAGCTGTGTGTTTAGTGAAGAATTAAAGTATTTTAATAGCTGTTAAAATAACACACTAAAATRGAAGACTCTTGAATAAGGCAGATTGGAATCATCAGCCTGATGAAGGGCTGTGCTCTGCCCCTATTACCTGTGGCTAAGCAGCACTTTGCTCCTGTTGGTCACCCACGAGACATGTGGCTGCAGTCAGGGAGAAACTGGCTGCTGAGAACTTTGGGGTGAGTGACCAGGGCTGATGGGCCTAATCSCAGTGAGGTGAAGGGGTTAGGGTTAACACCCTTGTAAACCTGGTGGGAATGAAAAGCTTGGAAAGGAAAGCTTGCAGGAATCTCAGTTCCTTAGGATTTGGTCTGCTCTTTGTAATTGTGTGACCACTCCTCCTTCTCCTTGTTGGGATGCATGACTGAAGGGATGCAGGACTGGAGTGGCTCTTGTCTATCAGAGGATTTTGTCTTTCAGGAAAAGACACAGGCTTCTCTGCTGGGATTAGTGTTTCTGCTTCCTTGTCCAATCTGCTAATTTATGACGAGCTCATACTGTGTCTGCAAATCAAATGACAAGTGTAGTGCATCAAAATATGAATACACATACCTTTCCAGGAAATTATATATCAAAGTCATCTSCTAAAGTGTCTTAAATGTGGAGATACATTATTAACAACAATCATCTCTCACCCTTACAATGAAGGCTTTGTGGTATTTCAAAAATAATAGGTAATTTCCACTTCAGTGGGCTTTATTACCTGTTGCTCCAGTGGACTTTAATTGATAGTAACAGTGAACAGAAAACACAATTGTCTGTGGCTTTGTTTTAACGACAAAATCCATTATATACCTAATTTTGCTTTTTTATTGGTGGCATAGAAAGAAGAAAGAAAATCCTTCCAGAACTTCTTAAGAATGATTCTGCGTGGTAGATTATAATGTCCTTTATGGATTATTGACTTTTAAAAATGCATGTTGATACTATATAGACTAGCTCTGGTCTGTTACAAAAATAGATGTCGTAGCCTGAACAGCAAAATGTGAAGTATTAAATCTAGGTAATAGATCCTGCAGTTCCTTYAGGTGCTTAATAGTTAATAAGTGTAATATCCTTCAGAAGCATGGCAAAGTGGTTCAAAAAACTCCAGTGGCATTCCAGGATCAGCACTGGAGGACAGGAACAGGAAGTTACAGAACTGGAGATGGATAACCTTGTTACCTTGTGAGTTACCTCCTCATAGTGGGTGACCCTGGCTGGACTCCAGGCACCACCAAAGCTGCTCTCTCACCCCCTCCACTGCTGGACAGGGGAGAGGGGTCATGAGATAAGGACCAGGAGAGATCACTCAGGAAGTACCATCACAGGCAAAACAGGCTGCTATTAGAGATATTAATTGAATTTATTTCTAACAAAATCACAGCAGGATAATGAGAAGTAAAATAAACCCTTAAAAACACCTTCCTCCACCCCTCCCTTCTTCCCAGCCTTATCTCCTCCTCTGACGGCACAGGGAGACAGGAATGGGGTTTGTGGTCAGCTTATYATCTCCTTCTCCATTGCCCTCAGCATCTGCAGAGCTGCTCCCCTCTGTTCTCACCCTGCCCTTCTCTGGGAGCCATTACARCCATGCAGTAACTTGATTTTCCTCCTTCTCCAATCTGCTATCCCAGAGGTGTGACCCCCACCCGTAACTGGCTGGCCATGGCACATCCATCCTTGGAGCTGCCAGGGMCTGTCTCAGACACGGAGGAAGGTTCTCACAGAGGTCACCCCTGTAGCCYCTCTGCTACCAAAGCTTGGCCATGCCAACCCAGTRCACTCRTCCATTCATCTGCTGAGACTGGACYKTACTACTCAATGCTCTTCTTAAAAGTKGAGGCTTCAGCATCTCTGGTTCTCCCAGCTCAGTTTTGTTCTGMATATCTGTGGAATCTCACTTGTGCCATCAGGATTGACAGGTCTGGGGTGAGTGATGCCGAGCAGTGCCTGCAGGACACSGACACCCAAGCCTGCCTTGCTGCATGGGAGGAGCCCGTGGACTGGTGGTGACCTTGCCAGGATTGATGCCTCCCTGCACTTGGGACTGGAAGCTGGTTCCTGACCTGCTTTGGCCAGAAACTCATTTGGGACACTTGTCTGTGCCCTGATGCACCCGTGGCTTCTGGGCTAGTGCAACTGGCAGAGCAGCAGCTTGTACCCGAAGTTTAGGACTCAGACTCTCACACTCAGTTTTTCCCCACCGCTGTGGGGGATAAAAGATGCTTAAAATTCTCCCCAGCAAAGTGCCTTCCAAGCCAAGCACAGGCCYGCAGCAGCCTGAGGTGGTGAGGATGTGTTTGGTTGAGGTGGAGGAGCTGCAGTGACAAAGCCTCCTGGGGCTCTGCAGTGTGGGGCAGCGGGGTCAGGTGGGCACAGCCACACTGCAGCTCTGTCTCTGCTCAGTGCCTTCTCCTCTCACCTCCAGAGGAGCTGAGAGTCACTGCTCAGAGAGGTGCAACCACACAGCAGAGCTTTCCTTCTTTATGGTCTGTCCCACTGATCACAGCTGGAGTTTGGAGCTGAGGCGGGTCACAAACCTGCTGCAGCCAGTGCAGTGTCCAGCCCCRCTGCTCGCTGTGTGCTGGCAGGGGCAGTGCCCTCACACCTCTCCATAACTAATGCCAGCCCAGGAGGCAGAAGATGCCCATCTGCCGAACTATCCCTGTCCTCTGGCCTGCTTTGCAGACAGGCTGGGCGTTTCAAGGTGCCTCCCTGGGGAAAGCAGCTACAGGTGCTTTCCCCATTATGATTTGCTTTGCCGGGACCTTGTGCACGAATCCAAACAGTTTGAAGTCCAGCAGCATTGCCCACTGGCCTGGCTGGGCTGTGGCAGTGCTAGCAGAGAGCTGGCTCCTGGCACAGCCCTTCAGAGGTTTTCCACAGCTGCTTCCCAGCAGTCACTGCCGTGTGGTGGGACAGGGAGCAGACACCTGACAGCCAAAGCAAACAGCAGTGTAAGGCCTGTCAGGCACCTCTGCTCCCAKTCATGGCATTTTTTCTCTTCCAAACAGATAACATTGTCTATCCTACCCACCTTGGGCATATATTTCAGAGATGAGCATCAGTGTTTATGTTTGGCAGCAATGACTGGACTCTGCTCGGACTCTGGGGACACTTTGCTGGTGTGTCCTGCAGGGCGGTGTCAGGTCATGCTCACTGTCCCACCTCTAAACAACAATCTTCTACCTCTCTGTGGCATTTCCTTGCTCCTCCTGCAGCTCCACAGGCAGGCTGAGCAGCCAGGTCCAGCTGACAGCCCTGGTAAAGCCCAGGGAGAGCTGCAGAGCTCGTGTCGGCTCCGCTGCGTGTTTGCACAGGGACCGGTGCCCATGGAGGGGCAGCTACAGCAGGGAGGGCACTGTCTGCACCACTGACCCACCACGTGTTTGCAGGACTCAAGACTCCCTTCCTCCCCTATCCTCCCATAAAATTAGGAAAGACATTTTAATGACAGTTTGCTGAAATGTGCATTCCCTGCTGATTTGACATTGGGCAGAAAAAGTGTCTACAAAATCAATTTTTAATAAATGTAAACAACTAAATTATGAATGACAAAAATATCACTGAACACTTAAATATTAATCACATAATTACTTAAATTAATTCTTTCAGTGCAATATTGTGATAAAGAGTTGTGTTTATGCTGTATCACTGCACTGGTGCACAGGCCAGACAGGTGCACAAGAGACAGCAGGACCACAGCAGCCCCACCAACAGAGGGACCTGGGGCTCTTAGGGCCTCAGGGTGCCACAGCCCCAGTTGCTGATGGTCCCACAGGTCGTGCAATAGTGGGTGCTCTTCTTAAGACCTCTGGAACCAGATTTATTAGGAAAGAACTTTTGTTTTCTCTTCAAAATAAAACAATCAAGAAATGGCTAAACTGACCCCAAACCAGAAAGCAAATTGCCCCACCCCAAAAACTTCCCTGCCCCGAAGTGCCATGAAAGTTCCCAAAAGCTCTGTGTGATGTGCAGACCCGTTGCTGTGGCCTGTGTTGATCTTGGGAACACCAGAGGTGCGCTGGAGGGTGCWGGGGGTGCCAGATGCCGTGTCTGTCCCTGAAATGGAGTTGGGAGAGTCCATGAAAGGGGTGGTGTGCTGTGATCTGTGCTGTGGGGATGGACTGACTGCCCTGMAGGCCCCTCTGTGCTCCTGCTTCCACAGGAGCTGCAAGGGGAGTTGGTCACCAGGGGTAAGGGGTGGGCAGCAGCCGAATGTGGTACTCGTGGGCAGCACAGGGCTCCTTTTCCTGCCCAAGAAACTGAGAAAAGAATTTACTGGCACTCTTGTCCTTGTGGGTTGGCTAGCTGTATTGTTTGTTTTTAATCTAATAAAAGGAGATCTTAATATCATAGTAAAATTGTTACAAAGCTAGAAACTCACCCCTTGGCGTTTTGGCGAAACATTATTGAAAATGGAAAAGCCTTTAGCAGAAACAACAGAAGCACAGAGAAACAGTAGGAGTGGGATAAACAGGTTGTGCTCTGGCTCTTGGGAGAGGCAGGGAAGTGCATCCAGCCAGGGCTGGAGGTGCSAGAGGTGGTGGCCAAAGGCAAGGGGGGCTCTTGGAGGGCTGGGATGGGCAGGACTGCAGGGCAGTGAGCGGGCAGCTGGAAGGTGGCACTGCTGGGAGGGCAGGAGCAGCTGAGGAGGAGCAGCCTGGGAGGGTCTGTGCCCAGGGCAGATGGTGTGAGCACAGAGGGACCAGGCCAGGGATGTGCAGGCAATGGAAAGGCACCCTTGGCATCCTTAGGCTCAGCCTGCTCCCTATATGGAAATTAAATATTGGACACAAATTATAAGAGTGTTTCCAAATTAGACAGTGAAGCATCTCTTGCAGAAAGGTGGGAATGCTGAAGAAGCGCTCATTTTCCAGACTTGTCCTGTGCTGTAGGATCCCAGTGCAGCTCTGTTTGCCYTGTCTCCCTTTGCCTGTGCCTCCCRCTCTTCACAGGCATTGCTGGAAGAACCATTTCTGTGTGCCATAAGCCTTTAAAATGCCTTTAGCTAATTTGTCCACCAGTACAGTACTGGTTTCCATGACCACCCATAAAAACCACTGTTTTCAGAGTGACCACTGCCCAGTCTGAGCTGTGGCAACTGCCCATGAGTTTTAACTCACAGCCCATGGTGGGTCACTGAAGGGAGCAGCTTCCTGAGGTCACCAGTCRGGCTGGCACCATATTTCTGGTTGGCCACCACCAAGTCTGTGCAGTGCCAAGTCCTTCCTGCCCCYGCCCTTGCTGACACACCAGCTCTGTGACAGCCGAGTGCATTTCACTGCCCTGCTCCTGTGCGAGGCATTTTGTTCTGGCTCCTGAAGGCACATCCAGAGGACGGAGCTGCTCCCGGGCACCATGCCCCTTTCCATAGCCTCACACRTGGTCAGGAGCCCTGGCAGGTGGACTCTCCATTTGAAGCTGCTCTTTGGGTTAATTTTGTGCTCCCTAAGCATTGCATTTTCCCATGGCCTTTTCCAGGTATGGTTAAACTAGTGGGGTGGGAGAAGTGGGAGCACTTTTCACATGCAGCATTACAACATTCARCAATGAAGCTGGTTCTTGGAACATAGCAGCCCCCTGAAATGTCGAATAAATCCTTAAACTATTCATCACTCTGTTTTKGGGGTGGCAGCTAAGTCTTTCAACACTCTTGACTTTCTTTCCCCAGCAGTAATTTTGCGGGTGAAGAAATACAGCTCAGGGCACTCCACAAAGTGGAGCCTCAAATTCATGTTTTGTTTTCATTACCAAAAAAATGCTTTACTACATTAAAAAGTGGCCCATTAAAATTTTGTACCCTGTCTTCTATGCACCCTGTCATTGTTGGCAAGCCTTCCCCTGTGCCCGTGCAGAGCTGAGCAGCTTTGCTTCTGCAGACTCTGCAGAGAAAGGACAAGGAAGGAGAGGAGGGTTCAGCCACAGCCCAGTTTGTTTAGGTGTAAGACCTCAAAACTTCCAACAGCCATGCAAATTTACTCAGTAAGTGTGTGTAATGAACCTAAAGCTCTTGGTGCTTCCTCTGCTCTCGGTGCATCCCAGCACACCGCACTGGCAAAGGAAATAAATGAACTGTCTGGTTCCTGGAATAAAATATAGCACTGGACAAAGCAGTATATTTAACTGTTTTGGGCAAATGGCCCTAAAATSACAATGAAGAAGAAAACAATGAATTACAGGAGTTTACTGAACCTCTTGATTATATGGATTAAATGTTGCTACATGAACTGGATGGTATTCTCTGATACGTAGGAACACTCGAGGTTGGAGGAAACGGTAAATGTTAAAATTAGAGTTTAGGAGAGCACTTGGTTATTCTCACAAGTAACTCGACTAGCTGTGTGCTGGCATGGGCATGAGAGCAGGCAGTAAAACCTGCAGCTTGATTAACTAAGAGGGCAGAAAGGTTCTTAGCAAAATTCAGTGGAGACTGGGTCCAGTTTATTTAGCTATAAATGGCGCATTCATAAATGTCCGAATGTCTTAGCGAGTTCCGAGTGCGAGGTGCACTGCGGGAGCACGTGTGGCTGTGCTATCAGAGCCTGGGCCAGCCGGGCAGAGCACGGCCTGGAGCAGCAGAGCAGGGCTCAGACGGGCACCGGGGCACTGCCACTGCTCCCCCGGCTCAGGGTGGGGTGGTGGCACTGGGACMAGGGAAGCAGCAGGGCTGTGGCTGCAGCCTTGGGCAGCAGTGCTGGCCATCGCCTTGGGCAGGGGTGGACGTGCTTATTCTGCAGGGAAGGGGAAAGCCCTGGGCTGRTCTCAGTGAGAGACATGGGGAGGTTTCATGGGCCATTTGAAGGGGGAGCTCGACAGTGAAATCCAGCCAGCTGTGGGATGGTCTCTCTGGGAAATGGAGGAGTCCTCACTGGCAGGATTATTTAGGATTCGACTTTGAAAGATGAGACACTGTGCAGTTGGGAACAATGCTGCACTGTCAGAGAGATGGACTCAATTACTTAATAGGTCGKTGCTGGCTGTCTCCGCATTTTCCCTTTCAAGAACATATATTCAGCTGGGATATTTCTCATGGGAAGAAAGCAGGAGAGAAGCCAGGCATTTGGAAGGGAGAGGCTGCAGGAGTGGCAGCCAGGCAGGCYGATGCCTGGTTTGCTCACTGTGGAACAGGCTCCCCGTGACTGGGAACACCTGGACAGTGATGCAGCTGTGTGGTCCTGTGGTCCTGCACTCGGCTGATCCCCAGCTCTCATAGGTCTTGCTCCCTTGTTTTTTTCTCACAGGAGATTTGTCACGGTGCTCTCCTCCTGCCAGGCTCATGCCCAGGGTTGCTGGTGGTGGCACTGTGGTCCCACAGGCAGTGCTATAGGTGCTGCACGGGCCATTGGTTTCTGTTTTGCCAAAACACTCTGCACTGGATGGACACTGACWGGTCCATACAGCTCAGCACAGGCAGCCTCTCCTTCAGCACAGCAAGGCTTGGATGGTGTTTGTCAAATGAAGCTGTGCTGGAGGCAGGCTCATGGCCAGGAACCTGTGTCTGCAGTAACCACTTGGCTGTCCAGTAGCAGGATGTGGCAAACAGGGATGTGTGACAGAGCCAGGGACTCCTGTTGTCCCCAGAATGCCTGTGCCAGCCCCCGGGGGAGGCTGCAGGGGCTGTCCTGGCTGTGGCCGTGGGCTAACACACAATGGTGCCAGGGAGGCTCTCACTGCACCCACMCACCCAGGGCACCGACCCTCTGCAYGTGTTTGTCACCAAATTAACATCCTGCCTTACCTTATGCACGCTGAATTGATGCTCCTAAATTGGTTGTTCTTAMGCCCCAAGGCTGTAATGAGGTTTTGTCTCTTTTGCCCCTTCCTTTTTCTCTTCTTTTTTTTCAGAATAAGTCGTCTGTTTAATGGCACAGAGCCTATTGTCTTGGACAGTTTAAAACAACATTATTTCATTGATCGAGATGGGGAAATTTTCAGATATATATTAAGCTTCCTAAGGACATCTAAGCTACTGCTCCCAGATGACTTTAAGGTAAGGAAAGCTATAGTCTGCAATCTGTTTTTAYCTTCCATTCTGTCATTTGTTTTTGTGCCAGGTTGGTTTTTGTGCTTGACCTAAACACACTTAACTAAATGTTGCTGTTTATTTGTTAGGATTTTTAGTACTTGTGTATTACACGAGGGATGCTGTTATTTAATAAATGGACCAATGGTTGTCATGGATACCAAGAAAAGTTAAATGATGAAGCTTATGGCTAAATCAGTTTTTCTAAACTAATTGTATTTTCTCACATTTTTAGCTTATTTATTGGGGTATAACAACAATTAAGAAGCAACATCAGCAACTTGCACTTAGCAGGGTTTAATGCTCAGAATTTGAAAGAAATGTTTTAAATGTGATGCTTAGAAGACTTGAACTGTGTAAATCTTTTTCTTGCTGATATAAAAACAAAAACATCCTTAAACAAGCCYATAAGGATTTGTGTTAGACATAACCAATGCAGACTTTGATTTCAGGAAGTAATCTGCTCACAGTTTATGAATGTCAAAATATTCTTGGGAGATGGGATTGACTGAAGGCTTTTTAAGGAGCAGGACATGTTTCGTATGAAATCCGGTGCTGGTGGTTTCTTTGCAGGCCCTGATTGTTTAAAGGCTCTTCTCTCAGCCTTGTTTGTTTGRCTTTGCACTTACGAAACTTCCAACATTGTCACCCTTATGTATGAAAATCAGAAGACAAAAGTGTCCTAACTGTAGATGACAAGATTTAACAAAAGCATGTATTCCAGGCTGAAATGRTGAATAAATTGGGGTGGCAAATGGGCGTCTGCTGAGTTGGAGGACACAGCATTACTAGGAAGAAAAGCTCTGGCTTACTCTGAGATGCCATTTCACTTTGTTGTATTGGGTGGGCCACAGGATCAYTTGGCCAGTTGTGACTGGGTCCAGAGCTGTGTTAGTGGCTCTTGTTTTGGAGCAGAGCTGCTCCTCATGCTGCAAACTCAGCCRTTCTCCCCTGAGTTTGGAGGATCATCACCCACCCCAGGAGAGCCTGCTGCTCATGCCTTGTCCTGGGKCAGGGAGGTTTGGCACTCCTGGAGTTTGGAGCTCCAGCCCAGAAAGGCTGTCCTGMGCACTGGTGCTTCTGCTGAGTGGCAGGAGGGTTTGGAAACCTCCCCCATGGGTTGGGGAGTGTGGGACAGGCAGGGAGCCAGGGCACTGAGGACTGGGTGGGAGAAAACTCCATAGAGAGATGAGAGAAACTTGCAGGTAGCAGTGCAGCTGAGGACCAGARCAGTGCCGGGGCTGTGAGATGGATCATGTGCAGGGGGGGATGGAGAAGTGGGAGAGGAGCCAGAGGGATGCTTCAGCAGCTCTGTTCTGGACAATCCACTGGGACAAGGTGTGAGAGGAGAGGGCAGGAGAGATGCACTTGGATTGTGGCACCAACCAGGTTTCTGAGGTGCTCAGTAACAGAAGCAGTGGGGTTTGGCTGGAGGGGACAGTGCCCGTGGATGCCAAGGGCCCATCTGCACAGAGAGTCCGAGCAGGGCAGGACAGGCTCAGGGCAGTCCAGAGCCGTGGCTCTGGCTGTATTTCCACATCATCCCTTCGCAGAGGGTTAACTGCATTGCATTGAGTTCCTCCCTGGGAGAGCTTTAGAGCAAACCCCAGGCTAATGAGGGCTCAAGAACAAAGCAAAGCATTACTAGGTAGGGAGTAACTAAATAAAAATGCACAGAAGAATGTGCTGTAAAGCTATATTAAAACTGCATTGTAAACGGATTTGACTTCACAGAAATCGTGTAATTTTGCCAGCATGATTAAAGTGACAGAAGACAATAATCAAAGGCAGCAAATGGAATCACTCAGTGTTTCTAAATGCAAAACTCTACTTAAGGTATAAAACCTGACAGGTTTTCCAGTGAGACTTGCATTAAATGTTCTTTATGTCAAACAAAGTGTTATCAAGTGTTTTGAATATTTATTAGTTTTTACCCCTTAATTTAATCAAACAGTTTATTAGCCTCAAGGTTCAGCCAAGTTGCTTTTCAACTTGAATTGCTGCTCAGATGGTTATTTTGGAAAGTTTGGAATGTTAGAACCACACCAGCATTATTGTGTTTGCTATGTCAGTACTGTTTTCAGACTAAGTTAGCACTGAAATGCAGAGAAAGTGGGTGTRTGTTCCAAGGCTAGTGATTCTTTATTATCAAGTCTGAGTGGTGTGTTTACAGTGAATATTAATTACACTTCCAGCTACTACTAAGCCAGAACTTGTGTCTCCCAGGTCTGCTTGCTTGAAGTAGCACTCTCATGGTTCGCATAATTTCCCTGATTTTGGGGGATTTTTAGCCCCGTGAAGCTGAGGAACGCCCGTGGGGAGGGGCTGGATTCTGTCCTGAAGCCAGCTGTGCCCAGCCAGTGATGGGGCACAGCCCCCCCGGTTCCCTGTGCCCACTTGGGTCAGTGTCTATGCATGGGGGCCAGCACCCCCAGCCCTGCCACACTGCTGGGTCAGGGGTGCCTGCTCCTCCCCTGGTGCCCAGATCCTCCTGCCTTGACCTTCCCTGCCATCAGAGGGGCTTCCCAGGCCACCACGAGCAGCAGTGTCCCCTTCACGGGCAGTGGTCCCAGAGCCAGGACCCACTGCATCTGCTCGTTTGAGACCCTGCTTAGAATGCAGCAAACCAAAACWGTGTGTACAMTGTYACTGCACCTSAGAGAGRGGAGGAGCACAAGCATGGGACAGCTGAGCTTCATGTGGCTTACAGAGGTCACCTGTGACACCAGAACGACAAGGCCATAGCTCCCATTTATTAATATAGTTGCAAAATTAGTGTGCTTGCACCCAGTTTTAAGTCTGCTGCAACTGACCTCAGGAAATGGTGCAGTTGTCGTTGTAGAAGTGAGCAACTTTATTTCATAGCCAGGAGTCAGATCTTCACAGCACTAAAAATATAAAAGAAACAGTGAGTCAGGATGACAGTTTGTTGTTTCATGTAATAAAGAATAACAAGTGAAAAATGGACAGAAAGAGCCATTTCAGCCTGTTCAGGARTCAACATTAGGTACAAAAATAAAGGATGTCTTTGGTACTGAGAGAGCAGCATCAAGTCTGTGGGACACATGGTGTCAGTCTGTGCTGGCTGACCCTGCCTGGAGCAGCAGATGTGTCCCAGCCCAGTGGCACTGACACCCACACAGCAGCACAGCTGGCCTGCAGGTCCCACCTCCCACCTCCTTCGCAGGAGATGCCACCCTTGACAGAAGGGACTGCAGAATTTAGGCCATACAAAATCCACCACAAAAAAGTTTTTCTACCAAACAATAAGAACATTATCTTGTGAAAGGCAAGAGGCTGCATCCTTGAGAGATCTGTTTGCATTTCCCATGAGGTGGAAATGTTGTGTTGGAGGCCAAAAGTTGTGGCTGGAGAAAGGGTGTGTGCATCCCATCTGCCCATCTGCTCCCTTTTCCCTGGCAGAACTTCTCCACTACTTCTACAACAGCCACAAGAAGCTGAAAGCTCACAGTAGCTATGAAGGCTTTTTGTGGTACTTTACAGAAAAATTAAAGGCTGTATTGCCTATATCCCCATCWGTCTGTCAAAGAGCACCCTGCTCGTGACTGACACTGGTGCTGGGGATCACCTTGGCAGTACAGTGTGTTAGCAGAAAAGAAGCAGCTCCATTGGCTGTCGTGTGCCTTGGATCTGGTACTGCTGTGGGCGAGCTTGGAACACAGGGAAATCATCCATAGAARAGATGGGAGATGCATCAGTCCTGCAGGACAAGGAGCTCCTGTACAGAACCTGCTGTGGGATGCTGCCCACAGCTCAGCAGCACTGCACAGAGCCAGGCTGGAGCCTCTGGGATAGAGGGGGTGCAGGGTCAGTGTGCAGTGTCTTTGTGGAGTGTCTGTGCAGTGTCTGTGCAGTGTCTGTGCAGTGTCAGTGTGCAGGGTCTGTATTCAGGGTCAGTGTGCAGGGTCTGTGCAGTGTCAGTGTGCAGGGTCAGTGTGCAGGGTCAGTGTGCAGGGTCAGTGTGCAGTGTCTGTGTGCAGTGTCTGTGTGCAGTGTCAGTGTGCAGTGTCTGTGTGCAGGGTCAGTGTGCAGGGTCTGTGTGCAGGGTCAGTGTGCAGGGTCTGTGTGCAG
>NW_026623453.1:793818-794684 GCF_030028575.1 Malurus melanocephalus
GTGTGCAGGGTCAGTGTGCAGGGTCAGTGTGCAGTGTCTGTGTGCAGTGTCTGTGTGCAGTATCTGTGTGCAGTGTATGTGCAGTGTCTGTGTGCAGTGTCCCTGTGCAGGGTCTGTGTGCAGGGTCAGTGTGCAGTGTCAGTGTGCAGGGTCAGTGTGCAGGGTCAGTGTGCAGTGTCTGTGTGCAGTGTCTGTGTGCAGTGTCAGTGTGCAGTGTCTGCAGTGTCCATGTGCAGGGTCTGTGTGCAGGGTCTGTGTTCAGGGTCTGTGCAGTGTCAGTGTGCAGGGTCTGTGTTCAGGGTCTGTGCAGGGTCAGTGTGCAGGGTCTGTGTTCAGGGTCTGTGCAGTGTCAGTGTGCAGGGTCAGTGTGCAGTGTATGTGCAGTGTCTGTGTGCAGTGTGTGTGTGCAGTATCTGTGTGCAGTGTATGTGCAGTGTCTGTGTGCAGTGTCCCTGTGAAGGGTCTGTGTGCTGGGTCTGTGTGCAGGGTCAGTGTGCAGTGTCTGTGTGCAGGGTCTGTATTCAGGGTCAGTGTGCAGGGTCTGTGTGCAGGGTCAGTGTGCAGTGTCAGTGTGCAGGGTCTGTGTGCAGGGTCAGTGTGCAGTGTCTGTGTGCAGGGTCTGTGTGCAGGGTCAGTGTGCAGGGTCAGTGTGCAGGGTCAGTGTGCAGGGTCAGTGTGCAGGGTCTGTGTGGAGTGTCTGTGTGCAGTGTCTGTGTTCAGGGTCTGTGTGCAGGGTCTGTGTGCAGGGTCAGTGTGCAGGGTCTGTGTGCAGGGTCAGTGTGCAGGGTCAGTGTGCAGGGTCAGTGTGCAGGGTCAGTATGCAGGGTCAGTGTGCAGTGTCTGTGTGCAGGGTCAGTGTGCAGGGT
>NW_026623453.1:796736-800752 GCF_030028575.1 Malurus melanocephalus
CTGCCCTTGGTGGACAGCAATGAATTCTCTTTTTTATCCCCCCACTTGTTACTGTGCACAGYAAATTCCCTTTTTTGGCACAGCCTGGCAGTGGTGCCCCAACTCCCTGCCATCCCCTCCTGGCAGCAGCACCCTCAGCTCCAGGGCCCTTCTTCACGTGCACAACCCTTTCCATGTTTGTTCTTACCCAGGTGTGGAACAGACTCAGGCATGAGAGCCTCACTCCAGGCTTACCCAAACACCTTGGCCCAGCCCAGGCTGTTGTGTAAATGCCCACCTTGTCCCACAGAGCGTGTGATGCTCCAGTGCAGTTCTGATTTCCTCACAGCCACCTCAAGTGTGGCTGTATTWTTCTGGGAACAGTACAAGAACTGTTCCATTTGAAAGCAGATATTCGTCTCACAGAATGATACCAGAATGTAAAATT
Organism: Malurus melanocephalus; assembly: GCF_030028575.1. Taxonomy (NCBI): domain Eukaryota; kingdom Metazoa; phylum Chordata; class Aves; order Passeriformes; family Maluridae; genus Malurus; species Malurus melanocephalus. The sequence continues at coordinate 797,164 of NW_026623453.1, forward strand.
TATGCTGTTTATTTTAGGGCAAATGACAGCTAGCAGGAGTCACTGAAGAGCTKCAGTTGATGGGGTAGGCTGGGTCGGCCGTAGGAGAAGTAGGGCTGGTGTGATCTGAGTTTTGTTTGGTTGATGGTGTTGCTGTTTTGGCCGGAGGGTGCAGGACCATGGAGCTGCTGTGGTTCAGGACACTGGGGCTGCTCCACAGCACATGGGCATGTAGTCAGAGGCTCTTTGCAGCCAGCCTCRGGAGCGCTGCACTGCTCTCTGCCTTCAGAAACCAAGGACTGTTCTTTTATCGCTCTACCATCTCTTCCAGGGTTCACCATTGAGTTTTCTTAGCTCATATTCACTTGATTGATCTTACAAAYGATACCTTATTTTATATTGGCTGTGAACCCAGATAACTTAAAGCCAGGCCCTACTGAAAACAGCAGATGACTTTCCACTGCCTTCAGAAAGCACTGGGTGCTTCTGCTCACTCGACAGCATCCTGTTCTTCCTTAGCATTGCATGTTTTCCCTGGCTTGAGAAAGCAACCCATGGCAACAGGAGATGCCGAGGGAATGTTTGGCAGCCCCTGCACMCACAACACTGCACACAGCTGGGTGCTGGGCTCTTCAGACTCAGTGTCCTGCACAGACATTTCAGAGAGTTTGGGCAGGGGTCTTTTTTTACCTTAGGCCACTAATCCCTGTAGGTTTAAACTGATGCCCTGTTCAGCAYCCAGGGATCTTCACTGGTGGACAGAGAGAAGCAGTCACGGCTCAGCATAGTGCTGGTTTTGGGGAAGGGTGAGAGCACCTGCCCTTAGAGGACGAGGCTCTGGTGCTGATTGCCTTGCCGGGTTCCACACTCCTTGCCTGGCCTGTTCCCAGTGCTGATTGTTCGCAGCATGTTTGCAGCATGCTCTCTCTGTGATAGCTTCTTTAATCTTCTGTTGTTTTCTGTTTTCAAGCTGTCCCATCAGGGGTTTGTTGCCCTGATTCCTTCCCACTTGCTCTTTTCCCTCTTCCTCTATGCTCCCCTTATCCTCCAGTCCCTTTTTGTCCCTTAGCCTTGTGCATCCTGGCCCAGCCCCAGCAGACATCAAAGAGCTGTAAGGGGTTGAATGTCCCTTTTGTGAGTCGATCACCTTGCCCTGTCTCTGTGAATATTCATATGTCTCCGGGCTGCGGCAGCCCCGGGGTGAAGGAGCACCTCCACTACCGGTGGGTCTGCGGTGCCAAATTTGAGCAGAGCKAACTGCTTTGGTTCAGTGATACCCTGCAGCAGCAGATTTTACAGGTTAATTCCAAACCACTATGAAGAGTTGCACCTTTTTGTACTGCTCCTTCATTGGCTTTTGATTCCCCTCCTCCCCAAGTCCTGGGGCAGCAGCACACCCGGTATTTTTCATGTAATTTTGGTGCCCTTTTCTTGATTGCTTCTTGTCATATTCTTTCCAGTCCAGATGAATTCAGTCATTTCACTCCTGATTTTTCATTTAATTTCAYTGGTGTGGAGCCAGCCTTTGTTCCAGGTGTTGACCTCCAGCACCCTCCACAAAAGCACCATGGTGCAGTATTTGCATCTGTAAAGCGGTGCAAGCCCGGGAAGGCAAGCACGGCTCTGTGCAGGGGGGAGCTGGTGCTGAGCTCTTGGGGCTCCTCTTGCCTTCGGGAGGCTGGAGGAGGCTGTGGGGCCAGGGGAGCACAGTGCCCACAGGGGCCTGACCCCTCTCCTCCTCCTCTGGCCGGCCTGGGGGCACCATCGCACCCTTTGTGTGCTCGCACAGATTTCAGCTGAGGTGGGAAGATYTGTCACAGTCTGATGAAAGGATGTGCATCTGGGCAGAAAACATCTCAATCACTGAACTGGGAATTGGATGAAATTGGGAATTTGGATTGCCCAAAGCCCAAGGAACGTGATGGACAAATGGCAGGGAAGAAGTGTTTCTTTCAAACCGCTGGAGCCCACAGCTGAGCTCCCGGCCAGCGGGATGGTCACTGCCTCCTCACAATCTACCGGGCTCCAAAGTACRCTTCAAATACATGAATAGTCATGACCTGCGGGGAGCAGCTGAGCTGCAGCAGTTGAATTTCAGCCTCAGCACAGGCAGGTGAGAAGTGGAGCTGAACTGACATCTCCATCTCGAGAGGTGTGCGAGAGGCGACAGCGCAGCCCGAGATCTGCCGTGAGATCGAGTCAGGATCAGGGCTCAGAACATCTTCTCTTACATCGAAGGCTTTGTTTATTGCAATCAGCTGTTTTGATTTCTTAATTCAAGAGTAAAGCCTTCTGGCACTGAGGTTGTGGGATAATAAATGAGAGGATAATTCAGTGCAGTGGGAGCTCCTCGGTCATCTCTGGCAGCTCCAACAGCAGCTCCGGGTGGGTTCCTGTGTAGGTGTGAGTGTGTGGGCACCTGTTGCCTTTGCTCTCTTGCTGACAATACATAAGCCTAAGTAGGTCAAACAGGAACAATRCTCATTTTTAAAAGAGAACTATAAGCATTTCTGGTTTCTCTCTCTCCCTCTCTTTTCTTTCTTTTTTTTCCCCAGGACTTTAATCTTTTATATGAAGAAGCAAAGTATTACCAGCTGCAGCCAATGATTAAGGAACTTGAGCGATGGAAACAAGAGAAAGAACAAAGGAAACATTTCCAGCCTTGTGACTGCTTGGTTGTAAGAGTAACTCCAGATCTGGGGGAGAGAATTGCATTGAGCGGGGAGAAGGCTTTGATAGAAGAGATCTTCCCGGAGACCGGGGATGTGATGTGCAACTCGGTGAACGCAGGCTGGAACCAGGACCCCACGCACGTCATCCGCTTCCCCCTGAACGGCTACTGCCGCCTCAACTCCGTGCAGGTAACGCCTTTCCACTGCCTCGGCTGGGGCTGGGCAGCTTTTTTACTGTGTCTTGTTCAATTATATGCAAATTATTTGCTTCTGCCCAATTACTTTCAGTGCTTATAGTGCAAGGAAACATTTTTCTGCCTGGTGAGATCACAGTCTTTCRGGTTTTCCTGAAAGTCTAAGCAGAAAAATACATTTAGATTTTGTGTATGTTAGTGCCATGCTGGCCTCATAATGGTGTTATACTGATAAATGCTAATTTTTTTCATCAATGTATAGCCTTTGGCAGTTTTTTTTTTTTTCTCCAATGTGCCTCTAGGAAGAAAGAGAGAGTTCCAAAAACTAGAAAAAAAATCTCCACACCATTTTATAGAAAATGCAACAATGTGTAAATGCATAATTTATGTCTCACTCATAATTAAATGATGGTGCCTGCGGGATGGACTTAAAAAAATTGATCTCTGCACTTTTTTTTTTCAAAAGGATGTTCTATAAAAATTGCCCAGAGTATTTTAAACAAAATGTATTTCATTTTATACTCAGAGTTTTGACATTAGGTTTAAAATTAAACATATGAAACAAAAGAAGATAACTGGACTGATAGGTGGGTGGCAGTAGGAATAAACAAGTGGCTGTGTTTCGGCAGCTGCCTGGGGCGAGCAGAGCCTTTTGCCAGGACCCAGCAGCCGGGGCTGTGCTGGGCAGTGTCCTGGGCAGTGTCCTGGGGCTGTCCTGGGCAGTGTCCTGGGGCTGTCCTGGGC
>NW_026623453.1:801425-804836 GCF_030028575.1 Malurus melanocephalus
CCGGCCGTGGCCCCTCAGCCTGGCCTGCACTGACCCGGTGTCCCCTGTGTGCCTTGGAACATGCTGCCAGCACTCCTGCTGTGGGCAGGGAAATCAGCCTGGAGGGGAATGCTGCCCAGTCACCTTCCCCCACAGCAGATGAGCCCTTGGAACACCATGGCTGCCTTGACAAACTCCCCCATGGGCACAAACCCGCACAAGTGCAGGGCTGGGCTGCTGGGCAGGATGGACAAGGACCTGGAGTTTTTATGAGGGCGTTACACATTGAGCTCAGGCACTCTCTGTCCCCCAGGTGACACCTCCTGCAGACACCTGAGTGTGTCAGGGTGGGTGCAGTCGGTGTCCCCACACCACAGGCAGTGCTCCTGGTGCACTCTGGCCCAGCTCACACCGGTGTCTGAAACCACCCTAAACCCAGTGCTTTCGGGGTGTTTTTGGTTTAACATTCCCAGCTGGTGCATTTGGTTGAAGTTTACGAGTCTGTGGTTAATTTTGCAGAGTCCTTAGCAATTTCACACTTGGCAAGGTTTGGGGTGGGTTTGGCAAGGTTTGGGGTGGCTGCCCCAAGCGCAGCAGGCTGGGGCAGTCAGAGGCAGTGGGACAGGGAGCAGAGGCAGCATTTAGCTCAGGTGAGGGGATGGGAGGGAGCATTCATGTCCCAGCTACGCTGCCTATGGATCCTGCTGGGTCACACAAGGAATTGGAGTGACTGGAGCAATGAAGGGTCGAGGTGAGCCCCTGGCCAGCTGAGCACTGCCTGGCAAAGCTCGGGATGCCCACRYGGTTCAGCACTGGGCTTCCTCTTAYCCAGAGTGATGTAACTCGTAGGATGTGTGTGCTTGTAGTAAAAGCTGAACACTAATTACTGTTATTATTTGAATGTGCTTTTAATTCAGTCAAAATTCAGACAGAATCAGAGTCTCTTCCTAAGTTCATGGTGTGAAAAAATTTCTGTCAGACAGTCTACAGTGTAAGTAATACTATTAAACGGTATCATTTTACTAAATTACATCATTTTACTATATAATTAATAGAAAGTGTTTRCAAACACTTTCTGGAAAATGATGCATTTCTGAGACCAAAGGCTGATGAAATCAGCAGCTAATTATCGTTGGCTGTGATGAACTCTGGTCAGCACACAGCACTGCTCTTTCCCCTCCAAGGATTTTTTTGGCAAAACAATATCAAGTCAAAAGTTGGAAACACAGTGAGGCAAATGCACAGACTTGAAGGAGATGGGCAGTGGYTGGAAGAGCAGAATTGCTTGCAGAGTATCCCAAAGAGCAGCACAGGAGCCTGTCTGTTCTTTGCTGAGGTGATGCATTACTTCTGTCTCCCTATGCCCTGCTCAATGTATTTGGTAGCACAATTGCAATATTTATAATTCTTTTGTATATTTGGAAAATATTTTCATTAAATGCTTTATATCATAAACTGTGCATATAAAACAACATCAACATCTAATAGGCAAAAAATTACAGTAACTCTTCATTTTACACCCATTTGTTATATTATATAGGTATACGATTTTTTCAACTCCTTGCAATAGCTTCTGGTGAAAATTATGAGTTTACTTTAGAGAAAATTCAGTGATGCTTGTGAATGTTGAACATTAATCATCTTCATAATTAAGAATGTATTTGTTAATATTCTGCAAAATTTAAATGAAGTACACTAAGTGAAAGGATCGGGTTTCCATTTGGAAAACCTTCCACCAAAATCAGATGTGCTTGGAATATTGGAAGACAGCATATATTATATCCTRGCTCAAATACTCTATTTAATAATGTGCATGTGTCCCTGCACATGGGAGAGTCACAGCTGATACTCATGTTTTGGCTCATTCTCTTTGGAGATTTTCAGGAAAGTAACTGATTTGACTCAGAGACAGTCACTGYTTTCCCCCTCTCTGTGTCTTAGCCTCGGAGCAAATAATGTGTACAGAGTCAGATCCTCCATTTGGAATTTAAACCTGTTCAAAATGCTGCTCAATCTCATGCACTGAAAAGGAGCTTTTCCCCCTAGACCTGAGCTCATCCTCATCCAAGTGTCATTAAAACTGCAGTATTTAACCATCCTCAGCATTGTTTACAGGACTTGGCCTGTTTTGTTTCTTGCTGAGAAAATTGATGATGGCCAGGTTTTTAGCAGTGGATGCAGCCTGCAGTCTCCTCCTTGCAGCATGTACCGAGCAGAAGCAAATTGCTTTGTTTGGCGTTTGCTGCTCAGGGTGCAGTGTCTGTCTGGGCTGATTGTGGGCAGGGGAGGCTTGGTGAGGAAGAATCCTGTGTTTACACGCAGCTGCCATACCTTTGGTCTGAGGCAAGCCAAGGGCACCCCTCTGCTTGCTTGTCTTACAAGCAAATTGATTTTTAAAAGTTTTTAGCAAAAGTTTTTTGAAGCACCATCTCTGTCAGAAATCGTACCTTTCAATCCTCTGTTCCACTGCCCAGTTCAGTGGGAGAAGCTCCTTTCCCGTGGCTGGATTTCCTCACCTCCACCCTGTCAGGCCTGGGAGCAGGGTCAACCCAGTCAGAGTACAGCCCAGCCTGTCCAGCAGCAGCTGCTGATCTCTGACTGCTCCTTCTAGCTCAGACTCCTCCTGCTTTCCTCTCTGAGCRGGAACAAGGCTTGGTGTCTGCACCCCATTTCTGTCCTGCAGACCRCATACAGCCCACACAAATAAGAGAGATTAAAGCTTTCTTTACCTTAAATATATTTTATTAATCCCCTCTCCKGTCCCTTATTTTCTTCTCTTCCAGTTCATTTTCCTTCCATGCTCTGGTATGCTTTTTTGATCTTYCAGTTCTACATCTTCTTGCAGTGTACAGTGTGTAAAAATCAGGGCAAAAGTCAGGGAGATTTGGCAGATGTGACTTTCTGAGAATGTTAAGTCCCTGTGTCCGAGGGCCAGGCAGARCTCCTCAGGCAAGCTGATTTTCAGCAGACTCGGCATGGCTTAGGCAAAGCTCTGCTGGAGYAGCCTCTTTCCTTTGCCTGTCCTTCGAGCCAGGGTAGCAAAAGTAAAACGTTTTCATTACCACTGGAAAGCCAAACCCTGGATTAAATGCAGATGGATAATACAGGCGGCCCCCAAGGAGGGATCGAAAGGATTAAAACTGGCAAATGTCACTGCCAGGSTTTGTGTTGCACCACGACACCACCTCGGACACAGTGTCCTGCCAAAATCTCATTTCTGGCAAAAGCAAAGCCAACACCTCGGCAGAAGAAATGGTGCAGTGAGAAATGSCCTCTCGAGGGTCTGTGTGTGAGGGTGGGGCAGTGCTCTGGCCAGCAGTGACCACTGCTCACTGGGCTGGCAACCTGCAGGGACCAAACTCCTTCCGTTCCCCAAGGCAGCAAAGGGTCAACTGCCCCTGCCTGAAGGTGGATTTATGGCTGAGACTCTTC
>NW_026623453.1:805579-811642 GCF_030028575.1 Malurus melanocephalus
GGTCACTGTCCTGTTCCAGCGCTGCCACAGTGGGAGCTGTACCTGGGTGAGGCTCTTGGAGAAGAGCACAGGCTGCTCCCCTCCATGGACCATCACTGCAGGTGCTGCCCTGGGCTCAGGAGAGCCTGAGCRGGTCCTGCACTGTGACCTGCACTGGGTGGGTTTGAGGAGAGCCTGGTGCATCCTGCGCTGCTGGGAAAGCTGAATATCAACACTTCTGCGTGTGAAAACACGGCCCCAAAGCCACTGCCAGGAWCCACATATCCTGGGGAAATGTGCTGTGTGACAGTTGCAGAAATTAGAGTTGCCTCTGGGTTCCTCAAATTCATGCATCTAAATTGCTCCAACTTTTCTTTAGGAGGAGAAAGAGAAAATCCATATTTAGACAGTAGAGATTAACATCTTTCTTGGGCCAGAGCATTCCCCTGTCCCCTGTCCATGTTGCAGTTCCACATCTCGTCCCTGCCATGCTGTGCTCCCTTCCAGCGAGGGAAAGCAGCTGGGATTGCCACGAAGATCTGGTGGATGTGTCATATGAACTCCCGTTACATTTTCATCTGCCAAGGAAGAGCTTTGCAGCCCCCCTCTCTCAGACTGTTCATATTACTAATGAATAATTGGTGCTTTTTATTACAACTTCAACCTGATGTTGCTTTCTGTAAGCAGTAGGAGGTAGCATCAGTGTCACCACAGTCCAGTATTTTACTATATAATGTACTAAGCTGTTCTGCAGAGTGCTTATTTATTTGAATAATTTTTGTTTTCTACAGAGGTTTGCTGAGAGCGAGACTTTAATCACTGTRTAGTCATTTAACAATAAGTTATAGAATTATAGCTGAATAATATTCATTCAAGGAGGACTCGAAAGACTAAATCCATCATTTAGATCTGGTGCTTCTGAATGCTCTTATTACTAAAATTTGCTAAATATTAATCTGATTTTTTTTCCCTCCACATTGCAGGTGCTTGAAAGATTATTTCAAAAGGGATTTAGCGTGGCAGCTTCCTGTGGTGGTGGGGTGGATTCCTCCCAGTTCAGCGAATAYGTGCTGTGTCGTGAAGACAGACGGCCACAACCCACCCCAACAATCAGAATAAAACAGGAGCCCCTGGACTAGACCCTCCCCACACCCCCTTTCTAACCATAGAAGTGTTTAATAGTCCCTTACATGAAACACTGAGGATTTGCAAAACAGTATTAGCRAACAGATTTTGACTTTATGTTGCCAGTTAGTGGTATTTTGAAACTACCTGTCACATAGCCAGCCATGGAATGCTTTTGGAAAAGTTGTCCGTGGTTCCCGGTGAAGCTCCTGAGCATGCTCAGCATGGAAGGGCTGGGATGGACTTTGGGCTGCCCAGCAGTGGTGTGGAACAGGCAAAGCTTGCAAACCCTGCTGGGGTCTGCAGCGAGAGCTGTGGAAGCCGTGGAGCAGAGCAGCAGGAACAGCGGCCCCGAGAGCTGCCAGGAACCCCGGAGCTGCGCCGCGGGGACGGGGGCGTCGACAGGAGGAAGAACCCTAAAAACTGCACTGAGAATCTTCCCTGACTGCTGCCCCTCCTCCATATCAGACATGCTTTACACCCCCAGCATCGCGGCCACCTGGGGATTGTATCACCCACACAAGCAAATGGCTTATTTTTGTACTACATTTCCAGCTGAGGTCTCTCTCTGTGAACAGGATCCAGAACCAGAAAAGGACTGATTTATAGTCACTGGTGCTCAGTACTAAATACCACCCAAATCAAACCAAACAAGTTACAGGGAGTCAGACAGGCCCATTTATGGCAGTATTTGCAACAGTAAGGATCTGGAAGCACAAAATAAAATGCCATCTACCGTCACATAAGGGTCATCCTTGTTTTGACACAGCAACTGTTGAGTTTTGCATCATCAAAGCAGCGTGGTTCTGCCAAGCAAGCTCTGCCACCCCTTGTTAATCATTAACTAACCACGTTAGAAGCCCACATTTAGCAGGGAAGTTTAAGAATTTTGGCCAAGCCCACTCTTTATGGGTCTGGAATTCYTGCAAAGAATTGTTAAAACCCTGTATTACCATTGCCAGATGAAAGCAGGCCACCTTTGGTTTAAATTGTTTTATTMTTTTAAATTACTATTAAAATTTGAATTCTGTAGCTGCCCTCTCCCCTTTCWCTGTAACAAAGTCAGGGGTCTGCAGGAGGGTCCTGCTAATGCCAGGACTCAGCATCCACTCATGGGGCTTCCTAACTCAGGAGACAGCACCGCATTTGCCGGTGTGAGGTTATAAACAGCATTCTGCTAAATCCTGTTTATCACTGTTTAGCATGATTGGGTTCTCAATCACTAATTCATGTGTTAATCACAATTTTGTTTCTCCCACATAAATTTATAGAATACTGTTGTAGATGCTGAGTTTTAATTAAACATGGTTTTAGATGTACAAATATGGCCATATAGAACAAGGGGCAGAGTATTACGTGGTCAACAGTTCTTTAATGCAAATTGATTGCAATCAGACAAAATCTAAAAATCATGTTTAAGACTAACACTTTCAAAAGCARTGAGCTGTATTGACTATCCAAGGTAAAATCTAGGCAGGGGTCTAATTTTTGGAAAAGGGCTGGATACCTGTCCATAGAAAATCAGACCTCTGCGGGTTTTCTCACCTTGGTCACCCAACTTGGAAATCTCTAATGGCAATCCTGGCCAGTTGGCCTGATACCTTAGCAGAACAGTTSAGCAAATCTGTCTACTTTAAGAGTTGTAAAGTTATTTTATTTTGTGGTTTTATACTTGTACGACATTCTGAAGTCGTTAGGCATTGCCATATTTGAATATATGGCACAACATTCACCTTTGTATGTAAGATATCTGTAGAATTGTATATTATACATTTAATATTGTAAAGAACTTAACGTATTATTGTCATGTATTTGTGTATGCACATTTCTTATACAGTACTTCATGCCATAAACATTTCTGTAAAGTAAATGAACAAAACCAAGCACGTAGGGTGGAACACTCACTGTATCTCCCMTGTTGTTTGAAAGAGGTGAGAATTTTTGATTGCATCTTCTCCAGCCTATTACTCCGTTCAGCTTGATGTAGCCATTTCTTACAAAAAGATAAACAAACGTGTTTTATTTATTATTTCATGCCTTTAAGTCCAAAGTATCCTTCAATTGTCCGTTCAGGTTCTTGTTTTGACCCTGTACCCACTGGTGCCCTGCCCTCTGGAGCAGGGTGAGCCGAGCGCCTCCAGCAGTGCATCCTCTCTGTTCTTACCTCTCTGCCAGGGAATAAAGGTGATTTTCCATCCCAGGGGCTGCTCCTGCCCCTGGTGCTCTCCCCAGGCCACTCTGGGGAGCGAAGAGTGGGATGGTGCTTTTACACATCTGTGGAATGTTGGAAGTATTTGTGGTTGGTTGGTTTYTCCTCAGTTTGGTGTTTACCTTATTTTTTTATGGCTCAATAAGCAGCTCCTGTGTCTGGGGCGGCTTTGCTGAGGTGGCTTTGGAAAGGGTTCCAGGCTGCGCCAGCTGAGTTAAATGTGAACTTGAGACAGAAAGTTTAAAAATGACGTCACAGCATTGACTGCAAACAGCACACAGGCAAGAAAGACATGTGGAAACAATCACTTTCTTAGAAGAAATATGCCTTTAAAAAAACGTTAAGTTAGGACATGTTCTTTTAGTTAGTAACTTCAGGTCACTTATTTAAAGATTATTACAGTTTCATTTATATCTTTTTTACTTATTTCCCTATATTTTTAGGCAGCAATATCAGCAAAAACTGATTTGAATTTTTACTTCTGGCCTTAAACCATAGCAACATAACTTAATGAAGAACATTGCTCAGCATCACTAAGAGATGCTTTGACACACCACAGAAACGCAGTGAAGCTGTGGTGCGCAGCCAGCACACCTCTGTGTGGCAAAGGCCAAGAAGCCAAGCACAGCCTGGTTTTTCACCTGATCCCATTGAACAAAGCTGCTGCTGAGCTCTGCCCCTGTGCTCAGCAAACACAAAGCTCCAGGAGTGCTCTGAGCCCCGGCTCTCACAGCTCCCGTCACACACAAGAAAGCAAAGCCAATGTTCTGTTGTGCTCCTCGGAGCCATCGCTCCCGAGAAAGCCACTGCTGAGTGCATCCATTCTCTGTACTAATGGCATCGAGGTTTGTTGACAATTTTATTAGATGTTTCACAAAGGATAAGAATCAGCACAACAAAACATTGAAGTATTTGGTTTTAATATTTCTTTGTGGGTTCTGTTAATATTTTAATGCAAAATGTTTCTGACCAGTGCTTAAGAACTACAAGACAATGTGAAATTCATGTTTGATAAATTAATACTGTATGTCACTCAATGCGTTACTTTAGTAAATTGTTTTATTTCTTTACAAAATTAAGTACAAATAAGGGAGTATGTTTTCACACAAATTGGGGGTATTTACCATTATGTACAGAAATCATCAAAATAACGTAACTCTAATAAACACAAGGCCTTTATAAACAATATGTACAAATTATCAGTACATTTAAAACATAACTTTACAATTCCTGGCCTTAAATACCTTATGAATAATCTTTTGGCTAAATAGCAGCAGTATAAATTTTCTTCTGCTTTTCATAAACCTTAAAAAATAATTAAAACCTTTGTTTTTAAAACTATTGGACAAATAGTTCTATTTGTGCTTTTGCTATGGTTTCCCATCAAAAAAAATATTGCCTCAAAAAAGTGGCAAGCATAACACAGTAAAAATGGAGAAGATAAATAAGCGAACGTGTCCCTTGCGTGGTGGCTGTAACACTGTCAGCTCTGCAGCACAGCTCGTGCCCCTGCCTGCCCGTGTTGCGAGATCCCCATTTTCAGACTCACACCGACGGCACTGCGCTCCTGCGTGGGCCCAAATTCTGCTGCAGCAAAGCACTTGGAAGGCATCCACYCCCTTCAGGTACTCACAGCTGCTCCTCGGGCTCCAGGCCACCTGCCCCTCAGTGGCCTCTCCAGGAGTCCTTGGTCCAGCTGTCCAAAGCAAAGGTGTCCCCACGCCCGGTGACACCGGCTGCCAGGGCTCACCTGCTCTCCCACTCCAGGAGCGGATCCGGCCCCATATAGAATACTCTAAATTACTGAACAATAGTCACTTTTAAAACTACCATTAAACCATACTCTTTGCAATAAATAAATTAAYATTTTTTTAGAAAATAAAACCCAACTTTGAATCCTGTTACTAGCCAGATGCTACAAATGCGCAAAAGGTTGATGAGATTTAGAAAACTGGAAGCAAGTCAAGGTAACTCAGCTGAGACCCAAGCAAACAGATTTCATACACTTAAGATTTGGTTCAGCAAATGGCTCAGGAAATGAGCTGTGCAGTAAAAGCAAAAATTCTAAATACATAGAATTGGTGGGAGTGAGCAGTGGCTAGTCTCTTGGCTGTGCAAAAAGTTGCCATTATAACTAAGCTAAAATAGCAACAGGTATCACCATGGTTAGTGAGACAGTGCCAGTAAACTGAAAGCAAGCGCGACACCATGAGTGAACACGCAGGTGAACACCATGGCTGGGACYCACTCCTATGAACCTGCCCCAGTCCTGGCCAGGAGATGGTTTAGGTGAGCCATTGCTGTTGTGTAACTTCAACACCAGCTACTTCAGCCTTACCTAAAACAGCCAAATGGAGCAAGACTTGGGTGTTGATTTTATTTGTGGAGTTAACATTTTTAAACCTTTTGCACATTTTTTGTGGTTTTTATATTATTATTTTTTACATAAAGGGAATTTATTGCATGTGTCTGACAATYTTACAAAACAAAATTACTGGAACATTGACTTCTGAAAAGAATAGAAGGCACATTAAAATGACAGCTTTCAATGCAAGTTGATCTTCTGTGGAGCAATCAGTACAGCTGCTGGCTTCATTTCAGCAGAGCTCGGTAGAGCAGCAGAGAGCGGCTCATGTCCCGCTCCTGCTCCATGTAGAAGATGAAGTCCCTGAGGTTCACGCGCGTGATTTTCTGCCGGGGGTACTGGCGGGGGGAGCCCGTGCCCAGCCCAGCCTGGCTGCCACCACAGC
>NW_026623453.1:812486-815501 GCF_030028575.1 Malurus melanocephalus
TTAAACAGCCTCAGTGAGTCCTTATGAGCCTCACTTGGAAAGCATTACATGAGGGGGTTTTTACTGTTGTTATTTTTTTCTCTTCTTGTGAGTGAAGAACTCAAGGGCAAACAAGTGAGGCTAAACCTTGGTCACTACAACTCAGGGCAAATCCATCCTGCTASAGTCACGTTCACTGTGGCCAATTTGACCAGATCAAATTCAGGAGCCTTTTAAGAACAAAGCTTATTTTCACATTAATGTATCACACATTAAAATATCACATATTAAAATATTCACACATTAATGTACCAAATGTGTGCATGATTCTGCTGCCCACCCAAGGGCTGGGAACAGGTGAATGGCACCTTGGGGTGCTGCTGTTCTGCAGTTGCAAGGCCCACAGGGAGCCCAGTTCTCTCCTCGGGGTCTGCTGAGGAGAAGGACTCAGTTTAGGGAGACCCTCAACTCCAGCAAACAGTCAAAAACCCACAAAGACTCAGACAATGTGTGATGATAAACACAAACATMAATATATTTATTTTACAGCTATGTTAAATAATTATATTTTTTTAATTGGTTCATTGGTACTGAATTACTGAATACCTCATCCTGGCTTTGTGTATAGAGAGAAGATTCTTAAATGGGACCTGAGAACACTGAGCTGAATATTTAGGAAAGGAAAGGACATAATTACAGCCCCTGCAGACTCAAGGAGTTTAAACTGAAACTTGATGCACACACACGTTCAGTCATTTTCTCATCCATAGGAGTCCATTGCTTTTATTAATTCCAATTGGTTTGTAGCAAAATAAAGTGTTGTAACTTCGAAAAATAGGCTTTAATATCTGAAAAGATTTAAGCTATTTTTCAAACCTCTATGACATCTGGTAAAATTTTCAATACTTTCAATATCCCAAATTTACTTACTGCTACTCAAACCGACCTTTCTTTCCCCAGGAAATACTTATTCTAGGATCTTGATTAAGATCATTAAGACATTAAGAAYACAGTTAAGGGTAATTGTACTACTGAAAGGTTGTAGGGGAAACAGATGTGGTGTATTGTRAGTCAGGCATGGCCCTGTTTTCCTGTGTCCACCACAGCCAGTCTGACTCCTCACACAACTGCGCTGTTCATGTTGTTTCTCCTGTACCTGTTTATTAAATTACAGCAGTGGGGCAAATCCCGCTCTGTAGGCACAAACACAAAAGGTGTAATGTGAATGTGGCTCAGCTTGCAGGGAGCACAGGGAGAAGCCCACGACCCGAGCATTTGAGCCCAGGATTCTGCTCCCCAGCAGGCAGCAGGTTTTGTTCATGAACGGACTGAGCACTGGAGCTCACTGCTCTGAGAAATGCAGCTGCAAGGGCTGCTCAGCCACGAGATGTGCCCAGTGTGTAATCCATGTATTCAGTGTGCTTGGAGTTTAGCCTTCACACCAAAACACTGCATTCCTTAAAGACACAGAAGCATTTAAACTCTTCCTCTCTGTCTCCCCCAGGCTGGAACGATGTTGGACCTTGAGCTGCCTCTCACTGCACCCTGACCACGCTCCTGCTCTGCCAGGCCTGTGCCCACCCAGGCCTTAACAAACCACTGTGTGTGTATTTATTTCAAATCAAGCTGACTCCAAAAATACTCCTCCTCTGTTCCTGCCATGGTGCATCTCTCCCCTGCCCACAGCACTGATTTCACCTTCATCCTGACCACAGGAGCTGGACAGTGACAGACACACTTGTAAGGAATGTGGCCACCTTAAACTCACTGCAATCCATTGTCCAGGGCACTCTGGTCTGGGAGCATCCCACACACACTCACCTGACAGCAAGAAAAAAGCTGCATAATTAAAAAAAAAAATTCTTCACATAAAACTGTTTATTGAGTGTGTTGAGTTAAATTTACAGCAAGGAACTGCTCTCTATTTGGACAGGGTAGCTGGAACTAAGATGTGCTAAGTCATATTCACTGCATTTATMACTTTTGCGTCAGAAGAGCATATCCTTAATGAGCACCAGAACATGGCATCAAGCTGTGTACATCTGTAAGAACACTCCTGAGCCCATCAGRTCCCTGATCGGGTTCTGGAGTTGTTTTACAAGGTGAAAAAAAAATCATACAAATTATTTTAGAAATACAGAAGCACATCTGTAAGCTKAGAGAACAGTAATCAGGATCAGTGTCACCAGGATCACTAATTTAAACTAAAAAACAGATTGTTTGGTACTGTGTTGTACTCAAAATTATTCTGCTGATGCTATACAAAAAAAAAGTAGATTCCTAAATGCCATAATTATTTAATTGCATGCATGAATTGCAATATATTTAAAAATGATGGCCAAGAATAATGGAATTGAAGTAGTTCAAAATTTTCTCACAAAAAAAAATCACATTTTTTACCAGAATGACAGAGTTTTCATCAACCCAAACAAGTCCCTGTGTTGTCTGTATCTATGGCAACTAATCAGTTACACAGATAAAAGCCCTAATAAAAGAATAAATGGTTGTAAATTGTTTACCTCCTTTATTTCCTGGCCTGCCACACCCAAGCTGTTCCCAAATCACACACACTCAGATATACACCAGTGCTAGTTTTTGTATCAGTGAACTTCTAGTTATAATTTCAGAAAAGACATTCCAGACCAGAAAAACACGCATTTAATYTATGTACGAACTCTCTGCCTCTTCSTTTTGAGACTGCTTCCAAATACGAGTTACAGTGACTTCCCATCCCCTTCCACCCCGGCCTCTCCTTTCCCCGCTCCTCTCCGCCCTTCCAGTCCTTTCCAGTGACACACGCGAGGGCAGGCACTGCATCCCCATCCCCGCACAGAGCACAGAGCACAGAGCACAGAGCACAGAGCACAGAGCACAGAGCACAGGGACCCTCCCGTGCCCATCACAGAGCACAGAGCACAGGGCACAGGGCACAGAGCACGGGGCACAGAGCACAGGGACCCTCCCGTGCCCATCACAGAGCACAGAGCACAGAGCACAGGGACCCTCCCGTGCCCAGCACAGAGCACAGAGCACAGA
>NW_026623453.1:816271-839633 GCF_030028575.1 Malurus melanocephalus
GCACAGAGCACAGAGCACAGGGACCCTCCCGTGCCCTCCTCGGGGGCTGCCGGGGACAGGAGCACCTGGGACCCCCCCAGCTCCTGTTCGTGGCCAGGGCTGAAGAGCACATGGATTGATGGCCAATGCCAGGCAGGAATGGTAACCCCGCCGTGGTGCCGTACTCCTGCTCCCCTGGAATCCCAGAGCCCTCGGGACAGCCACAGCCCGGCAGCTGAGCAGCTTTTACTGCACTGGAGCCCCGTGAGCTGCTGGGGACAGAACCCTCAGCATCCCGAACAGTGTCTTGGAGTGACAAACTGGATTCAGCTGTYGGGAGCTTGAAATGACGGCTTCAGAAGAACCAGAGTAGTTACCATTCAGTGTGCACATTTTGAAGCAACTCTGAATTTATGCCAGATGTGAAAAAAGATCTGGGCCACCTTTCTCAGCCTGTTTGCTATTTTCATTACTTTCCCCAATGAGAAAACTCATGCTGTTGGCAAAGGGGAATATAGACAGYTCAGAATAAAATACTGACCGAAGACTTGGTAGATCACTGGCTRAACATTCAAGAGCCTGCCCCAGTGCACACGGTCCCAGCGCCAGGGAGGCTGCAGCACGCCCTGGGCACAGAGAAGMCACCAAAGCCTCRCTGGTGCCGCAGCTCTGGGGCTCCRTTGCCCAGCGAGCATCACCTCTCRCTCCACAAACAGCCTGTGCCCTGCACCAGCCAGAGCGCCCTGCCTCCCAAACTTCCACCCCTCCCAAAACTGCTCCTTGGGGGGCTGTTTCCCATCCTCAGGTGCCACAGGGAGGTCCCCCCCACCAGGGAATCGTGGCCCAGAGCCCCCAGCGCAGCCGCCCCTGCAGACAGCCCCGACAGCCACTCTGTGCATCAACAGCTCCCACCAAGGCTGGAGGGACTGAAAATCWCAGGAAACTCCTTCCTGCCTTAGTCCCCTTCTGCTGGGCCCCACCACCCGATTGGATCCCTAAGGATTCCCAAAGTTTAAAGGCTGCTGGGAAAGACACACCTCTTCCAAAATGTTTATGGGCAAACTCCCCCACTGCTCACCAAGTACAAGTGTCTTGGTGCAATAAATTACAATAATTACACCAGCAGGTGGATGGAAATGAAAGTGGGTAACTCCCAAAAATGTACTGCTCCCTGCTTGAGATAGACATGCTTTCAYATGAAGAAAGCAAAGTAATACAAAATCTACACTTACTTTTATAACGATTTCTACTGTTGAACAATTAAATCTTTTTTTTTCCCCCACAAAGCTGCATCCCTTCAACTCTGAATTACAGAACTATGGAAATACAGTACAATATTCTTGTCAGGGACCAGAAAATAAGGGCAAATAGAAGATTACATTTAATATTTTATCCATCCTTCCTTCACCAGAAAACAATTCAGTGCTGACATCTCTGCTTTGAACAGAGTCTTGATCTGTGGCTATTGCTTCTCTGTGAACCAGAGACAAGGCAATAATGATAAAAGATCTGCTGGGTTTCTTCCCAGCCTACATGGCACATCCTTGTGGCAGACWTCACTTCAAGCCAAAGTCTCAAAGTGGGAATCATACAACAACAATTCAAAGCTGAGCTATCTGTGGAGTCAAATACTCCAGGAATTCTGTCTCTGCAAGCTGCATGCACTGCAGAGGAGTGGGAAGATAAGGTATCTATTAGTCTGCTCTTAGGAATAAGAGGTCTTGAATCACAAGAAACATTCTGGAGATACTCTGCAGCAATTTTATTTTTACTTGCATAAAACGCTATTAGATCTTTGGCTCAGAGGCACATGAAAAACAGGTATAGTACTATGTATGATTAGCTGTCCCACATAAATTAGGGCTTAATTCAACACTTACTGAGGCTAATAGCAATGATTTCACTGAAACATCTTAAAATCAGGATGCCCCTAAAGAACAGAAATGTAATAACTGTTCGTCAGCACCTCAAAGATTAACAATACTATATGAAATATAATTACATCTACAAAAATACAGTGCATCTTCATATATGCAACATGGTGGCTCTGCAAGTGTCTTTAGGAWGGTTCATCATCAAAAGCTGTTATTTATGCCTTCAGACGAGCAGCATTTACAGGGAGATTAGATCCCATGCTTTCTTGGGAAGCTGGTTATTTTCATTTGCCAACATTTTTACCCTGCACTGTATTAGTGCAACTGTTCCTACAGACTGTTTTGGCACCCATTCACTTACTACACCCTCSTGGATGCAAATGCATCTCCTTTCACCCGGGCACATAAACACACACCTCGCCCTGCAGACAAACATCAGAAAAACTGATTTGCACAAGTACTTACAAGTACTTCAAATACCAGCACAATTGCAACATTTCAAAGACAGCATGCATTAATTTTTAAATTAAGAAATAATAAGGGGAAGGTAAATCATACTAGGTCATGGATACAGTGAATATTTTTTCTTCAGATGTGATCACTTCAGTTTATAATTACCTGATGTTATTTGAACCCAGAGAAATGGGCTGTCATTACAAGCAGAAGACTTTTTATGTACCTGCTCCTTGCCTTTATTACATTAAGCCGAGKCACAGATGCAAGTACCATTATAATAAACCCTGTTTGGTAAAGAAGCATCAAACCAAAATCTTCCAGCTGAAGGAACTGGGCATCCATTCCAGCCTCACCACTTRCTSYYCCYYYWARRRSMWTTYCCCCCCAGCTKAATGAGAGTAGGGCAAAAAGCAGGCTGTGAGGCATTTCAGAGAGAAACCATGTGGGAGGAAGAGAAGTCAGCCCCAACCATAATAAGTAATGAGATGAAGTGTGAGGCAGCTTTGGGCTATGGTATTTACCTGCTCATGGGTGCTCAGCTGCCCAGTCTTCAATAGGTCACTCTTGGTAGGAACCAGACTGCAACTAATTTTCACTTCTCAATTCATGTATCCATGYAGAATCTGAATAATCCCTGCATTGATGTGAACAAGTAAGCTCTGCATTCTGCAGAGACCTCTGGCCTTTCCCAAATGTTTGGGTWCCCCCACTGCCCACCTGGTATCTGCTAAGCACCCACAGCCTTGTATCCTCCAGCTCCCCACTCACAACAGGCAAGCTCTGGATGTTCCCATTTCCTTTGCTCCTGAATCTGCTCCTCAGAGCAGCTGCAGRTCCTGCCAGCATCTTCATCCACAAACACTTCATWCCCAACACAGTCCACTGCCTTACTYGGACTTAAAAGCAATGACAATTTTACCTGATTAAGAATTCTTAAGTTTTGGCTGTATTCTTGCTGTTGTAATTATGAGTGGAATATTCTATTTATCCTGTTTCCATCATACATGTATATTTTCATTTTGCTTGGAATGTTTCTCCTCCCATGCTTTCCAAATGTTTAATCAAGTGCTGCTCCTTTTGAAATACTAATCCTGCCAATTTTTTATTGTTATTTTTCAAGCACTGTGGTGCTTTACCCTTCTCATTTTCAATACTAACATAGGTTTGKTTTTTTTTCTTGTTTTGTGTTGTTTTGTTGAGGTTTTTTTAAGGATTTGCCTGTGTCACTCCAGCCCAGTCACTCTGTACATCCCTGCATTCTCTCTCACTGGGAGTCATGAAATGTCAAACCAACTCTGGGAGAAGCCCTTATAGCCCAGCTTGCAGGATTCACATTCTCCTTGAGAAATACTTTATTCCCATCTGAATTTTCTCTAATATCCTTGATATTAGTTTGAAACCATCTCAGTTTTACATAGTGGGTGGTCCTTTCCCTTCTAACCTGTATGACTGTGACTTTCATTAAACCACAAACTTAAAATAATTAAAATATTCTTGACATTCATCAATCTCTGGACAGACTTAACTGTAAAATTTAATTGTTTAAATATCTAATTAAAAGATACATTATTGCTATCCAGCAAAGGCTGCTTTTTAGTCTGTCTCTGACTGAAAACACTGTAGGGGACCAGACTCATTCAGGACAGGTTTTGATGCAGGGAAGTCAGCACTTGACATGCATCACAACAGTGGAGGTGAGACACAGGTACCACGCAGCTGCTTCATGTCCTGCCAGCCCTCCCTTGACAGGGGGAGGAGCAGGAGACAGAGGGAAAAGTAGACAAATCTTAAACACAAAATCACTTTCTCAACTCTTGAGAGCATGAATTGCCCTCATTCATCTCAGCYGACTTTCGGTTCTTAAGCCTAATTATGATGTATGACACTCAGAGTTTGTAATAATTGTGTTTCCAGCTGTTGGCCATCTTGCTCACTCCCAGCCACTGTGCAAGTGCCAATCAAGTGACTTCATGCACCACTTGCCAAACAAAGGACAAAATTACCCCCAGATCTACCAGCTCCTCAGGACTTTATTCCTGTGTAAAAGCTGCTGGTGTATCAGTCACTCCCTGTGAACAGTGATCTAAACCTTTCCCTGTAATTAGCACAAGCTCCTCGGTGGATTGAGGGGAGTCCAGGGCTCTCATCATACCCAGCCCATCAAACAAACCCAAACCAAGCAGGCAATGCAGTTATCTCGAACTGAGTGGCAATAAAATTAAGCCCTAAATGCTAACATCATCAGCTTGCAGGATAAACACATTGCCAGAACACAGTCCAGTGTGCAGGAAACAAGACATTAACATTTGCAAATAAAAAATGGAAGACAGCTAACACTCTATTATTGCAAATATCATGGAATATAATTAAGGCTGGTGCATTTCAGACATTACAGAGAAATTATAGAGTCCAGCAGGGAGAAGTCAACAGATCACTCAGCCATTCTATTCTTGATTTCTTCACATTTCTGTTTTTTACAGATAAGTCTTACTCTTCACTTTTTTTGAGTTAGTGGTTTGCTTGTTCAGAAAACATTTACAAAACTTAGATTGGCACAAATACCTCTTGGAAGAAAGGCTCCAAAAAGGAGCTCCAATAAAGGAGCTCCAAAAGTTGGGTTTTTTTTTTCCTGCAGACATCAGTAATGTTAAACGAGCCCCCACTCCCCGCACAGCTTCCCCTCCCACACTCCAAGGACAGTCCCTTGAACATCCTGGTGGCTCTCCAGTCCTTTTGCACATTCCTGCCCCTCTCTCCCTCACCAGGATCACTTCTCCAGGACCCAAAGCAGACACATGGGGTGAGCTGCTTGTCTCCACCACTTCTGACTGCACTGCACTACACTATGGAATCTGCCCCTGAATGTCCAAACCCAGCCTCTGCTCCATACTGTCCTCCAACCGTTAAATGTCGATCCAGCCTYTCCCTTTCCTTCCATTATTAGACAAAATATGACAGCCAAGCCTTGAGTAACAAACACATCAGTGTATTAACACTTTACTGACAACTTAAACTTTGCTATACACTTTAGAAGCCCTGTAATCCCATTACTTCACCAACTCCCAAATCCTTATCTTCCTCCAGCCCACTTCACCACAAAGCAACCAACCAACCTTTAAAAGACACATTCAACACAGCCAACAACAAAGAATAAATCTTAAATTTCAAACTAAGCTATTTGAAAAAAAAAAAAACCCCAAACGCTGTCTTTGCTAAAATTAACCCTTTCACACACTCACAATTATCCCAGATCCACCTCACTGGTTAACCAGCGGGATTTAATGCATCACAAAAACTTTCCAGAGGATTTTTTAAACAACTGTATCTTGCTATAACAAAATGAGTGARCAATCCATATCAATATCTAATAAATGTCTTCAGTCTACAGATGATCATGGAGAAGACATAGTGATGCAGAGAAATTTCTTGCAGATGTTAAAGCTCTAAGTTACCTCCAAMTTCTCATTCTGACTATCCTGATAGGTTTGGACACCACTCAGACTACCTCAAGAAAGGAAGACTTAACAAGTAAATATCACCACTATCGCCACTTTTCTTTTTTTAAAACCATTCCCAATATAGTTATTATTTATTTAAAATAAATTTAAAACCAGATACTCAAAATCAAGTGCTCCACTACAAACAACTCTAATTAAAAMAGAACCTAAAATATATTACAGAAATAAGTCAAAGCAGACACAAAATCACGTAATCAATCATCTGATACATACTGAAGAGCTCTTACAGATGGTCCTGACAACYGACAATATTCAGTGTATAAACTGACAAGTCTATCAGATGTAGTTACTCCCAAAACAAAATCAATATAAATATTATATGAAGAAGAAGGCTGTAACTACAAACAACCCCCCTTTAYTGAAGTACTAGCTCAAAGCAGAGGCTGATAATGGGATATTTTTGGCCAAGTGAAGCAAAGGCAGCTCAGTGCAGTGTCCCCCCTGTCTGGAAGGAGCTGGCACAAGGCAGACAGGAACGTGAGAAGCCGAGCAGATGATGGAGAGGAGAGGGCACCCGAGCAGCGAAGGCTGAGCACCCAGGGGAGGGGATTACTGCATTAATTAGGGAGCACAGCAACAGCAGCGTGCAGCTCCCAGTGTGCTCCAGAGCAGGAATGGTGCTACTGGCCTATTTTTACCCTTGGCAGTAGGAGGGGAGGCACAGCAGCTCCAGTAGGAGCAAGTGCATTATGATACAACACAACATGAGCATTAGAAAATGCAAGATGAATCTCAAGCCCAGAGGCTCTTTAGCACCACTCCAAATCACAACTCTCTGCCTTCATTTTTCTTCTTTGCTACTATTCCACTTCTTCTCTCGGTACTTCTGACTTGATTAACCCTTTTTTCTCTTTTTCATCTTCTACCTTCCTGTTTTCATGGTATCACATCAGATTCCATAAAAAGCATCTGATCATTATCAGCAGATTATAGATCAGCAGTCACATTTGCTGACAAACTCTAACTCAGTGAAGCTCTAGTTGTTTCCAGGGAGAAATTTATCATTCATCTGCACCTCAATAAGACAGCATGCTATTTTGAAAATCTGGCCCCTGATTAAAAGTTACAAAAATAATAAAYCAAATTGTAACCTGTTTTAAATGGTCTGAATTCAAGTCAATTTGTTTTATTCTTCAAATACTTTCCCCAGAAATTCAAGTCTAACGAGCTTGAAACAGACTCCTGAAATACAAGCTTCATTTTGGTTTTCTGGGAATTAGAAAAGATGCAATTATGTGTTATGCCTGATTTTTGGTATCTGTTTCTGGAATGGTGAGTTCTGGTGTTCAGTAAAACAAATTACATCTT
This sequence comes from Malurus melanocephalus, assembly GCF_030028575.1. NCBI lineage: Eukaryota > Metazoa > Chordata > Aves > Passeriformes > Maluridae > Malurus > Malurus melanocephalus. The sequence goes on from NW_026623453.1 coordinate 823,407, forward strand.
TCTCATTAACCCAGCCTGAAATCGAAAAATGAGTTTTTCAAGCCCTTTTCTGGTCTCTCTGCAAAGCTGTATCAGGATCCCTGATCTTTCCACGCCCCACACATAACGTGCTACCTGAACGCGTGCAGCAGCACCATATGGTACAGTAGGTTATAACTATTTTACCATCTGCTCTATCTGAACTCTAACCTCAATAATCCCATATCAGCTTTTCCCATTAACTGCCACAGTTCTTAGATCTTGGCTTCTACTTCTTTAAAATTAAATTGCAGCAAAATGYACAGCCAGATCATAGTCTGCTCTTCAGAAACCTCCACAGCTCCCCAGGTGACTTAATTTGGCCAGGGTCTTAAACAAATTATGCCTTCAGAGCTACAGGCCTTCTTTCTTTTCAGTGAATAAGACAAATCAGTAACAGGAACGTTCTATATTCTGAAAAATCTTCTCAAGATCCTGCTACATCTTTTACACWCTCATTTATAAAGCACTTTGTTTCTATTCTGCTCTTATTTAGAAAAGGGAATCTCCTTCAGTGGAACTACAGCAGATTCCACTGTCCAGGAGTCAACTTCAAGACTGTCCCTATCTCACCTTCCACTATGGGYCTAATTCGGTTTTTCCACAAACAGCACCATCACTACAACCCCTTACTGTCTTGCTACTCTATGTACCCACAAAACCCAAACAGTAGCATCATATTGAACAATAAAATGTTAATTTYATTGCAATAAATCTAAGTTCTATCCAAAGTTCAGAAAACTGGAGAGATTCTGTAAACTGAGGGAGGACATTTGAAACTTTTCTTACTATTAGGGTTTGTTGGTTTTGTGTTTTGTTTGGGCTGTAGGGTTTTTGTTTTGTTTTGTTGTTCTGTTGTTTTATTTTGTTTTACTTCTAAGACTTGCATCTCATTCATCAAGTTCTATTTCATATAGATGTTGGAATGTGAAAGTAAGCTCTAATTCCAGCTAAAACAGCTCATCTGGTGGACTGCCTTCAAATTTAAAGTCTGCCTCATTTACAAAGACTCCAAAAATAGCTACATAGTAATTAAAATCCATGAAAGACTGTGGCTTTGGTATAATTTATACATACCCATGCAAAACTACTACATACACACAGACGCATGGAAAACATAAATATATTTTTAATAAATATTAATCACAGCCACAAGAATATGCCCCTCTATTTTTTATTATAGAACTTGACAATACCAGTTCTTATGAATGATGAAAGAATCAAATAYGGTTATCACCAGTTACTATTTTAAAATATCAGATTCAACTCAAAATATTAACAGCTYGGTAAACTCCTCTGACTCATTATCAACTGAACCAGAGTGTAATGCCCACACAATGAAAACTACATTTGTAAAAGAACACCTTTGTAAAAATACTCAACTTTTAAAATCAGTACAATGCCTTCTCATTAAAAGTATTCACATCTTCTCCATTTTGAAATACCCCATCTTGTCTACAAACATTGCTTCCTTTCGGATTCCTGTTTAGTATCYGAACAAAAGGGGAATTCGATATTCTGAATGTGTGAAGAAATCAGTTCSTGAGATATAATTTTGCCTTTTCACACATGAGCAGTTTAAATATGTTATTCAATGTTATCTTGAGGCACAAACATAAGGCATGTAGGTTAGAGAAGTGRAAACTACATACTAGTCTGTTACCTCAAACGTCTTCCAAAATATGCAGCTGAAGAGTATCATGGAAACTTGGTTTAATTAAGGAGTACTGAATTTAATTGTAATCTGGGTCCTGTTACACATTTAGTTTACACTGCCAATACAATTATACAGAGTCCCTAAATATATAATTCCACACGTGTTTTCCAACTACACAAATGGAGCTATATTCTATACTCTACATGAGGGAAGAGAGCATCACTTTGTTTCTTTTGGAGTTTGTGCTAAAACAGCCTCTCCCCCCCACACAATTYGAGGGAAACAAGAGCTGTAATGGTTAACAACTGGACTTCACTTTTCCCYTCCAAACACAGGATGACATCGGGTCTGCCCTCCCCCACCAATTCTTCTTGGCATTCAAAACATTTTCACCTCTGCATAAAAATGACTTTTTTATTATGCAGTTWCACAGACTTTCCTAGATGGCACCCCAGGAGCACAATCCTGATTCCCAGAACAAAACCATCTAATTACCCCAGTTGCATAATTCATTGGCCCATGAGAGGAGCTGGCCAGCCCATGATCTTATCTGCTCTGGGCWGCACAGATGGGAACCTCTGCCCGGGAGAGGAACCGGAACGGCCAACACCTCTCTGGGTGCCTTGAGGTGGCCAAGGGAAGGAGGACAAAGGAGAGGAGCCATCCTATTCAGTCAGCCCGGGCTCAGTCAGCCCTGCCTGTCTGCTCAGCCTGTCTGCACGGGAATCCGCCAAAGAGAGCTTTCCTGTGATCCTCCACAGCCACACTGCAATGAGCCAACACTCATTGGCTCCAAGAGAAAACACCTGAACTGGCAATGCTCTGAGGACATACTACAGGTCTACTTCAACCTCATCCAGAGGCAAAACTGCAATTTGAAAATCAGATATTGCTCAAATGACAGAAACAAAACACAGTGATGGAGTGTTCCTTACTTTGCATCTATTTTTTTACTATCATGCTGATGAAAAGCTCTCAGTATTCTGGCAAACTTCCCAACAGAAACTTTTTAGACACTGTCTTTAGAGAGTTTCAGGAGGTCGTTTYATTACTGCTGGTTTGTTTTAATTGACCAGAGTTGCTCTCAGTAGCTCATCTAACCACTAAGAAACAGAATCCTGTTTGCTTTCATGATCAGGTATCTGCGATTCACTAAATTACAAATGRAGATGAACCCTGAATCACTCTTGGTGCCAGCTGGCAAAACACCTTATGGTCTCAGGTGAATTTCAAATGTAAATGTTGATATTTAAAAGAACTATGAATTGGGGTCTAGTGAGTAACATTTTACCTTATAATAAAGACTGAGCCAGAAAACATTTCAATTCTCAACAATGTTTTCATCCTGCATTATAACAAACATGAGTGGCAGAGAGACTTGTCAGCCCAGTGGTTAAGGCATATTCATCTTTCATCTCCCAGATCTGGGCTGCAACCACTCAGCAATAGACTCACTTTCTCACTAGAAATGTCATCTTGGAGCTGYGAAACCTTCTTGACAAATATGTTTTTGAAACAGATGTATTTTTGCTAAACATTTTATCTTTGACAAAAATGTATTTTGACAGAGGAAGTTTCATAGCAAWTTTTTTTTCACCAGCTCTAATAACAACTTAGTCTTTGAGGGCCTAAATGGGGAAAGCTGCTCAGCCTCTGCCTTGCTGATGGAGGTGAGGCCTTGCTGGCCAGAGCAATAACCACTGCTCTGGAAGATATGGAATTTATAACCATGGAATATATGGCATTTATCCACTGCTCTGTCCCATTTCCCACTGTTCACCCTACACCAGGGAGCTACAGGCAGGCTGCTGTGGCATCCAGAGCCTAATGGGACATGAATGTCTCATCCTCCTCAGCTTGCCTCACAGCTTTGTCTGAACTTAAGTAGTAATTAACAACATAAATGTTTAGAATAAACAGTAAGGACAGGACATTTGAAAAAAGAGTTAACAGATGTCCTTAACATCGCTGCTGGCCTAATAACGTTTCTGCAGTAATTTATTTGATGTGGAGTTTATTTAGCTACTGCAAACATGCAGGGTTATAATAATCATAAGCAGGTTGCATTAAGCACAGTAYGACTTGGGTGTGTAACACAGTGTTAAAAATAATCCCAGAAACTGTATGCCTTAAAGATATTRGATGAGCAATATCTCCTACAACCTGATTGTGAAAAGCTAGCCAGAAAGCATCTTTCAGACTTAAAAAAAAATATTAAAAGAAATATAAAACCCAAGACTTATTTTACATATAACTTTGCCTATAGTTTGGGATAGCAAACATTAAATTCAAACATCAAATCCTGGCATACTTCAGTAAGCTATCAGCATAGCAGTGCTGCCTTTTTTTCCTTTGAAAAATGAAAGAATTAAATTCAAAACAAACAACTTCAATTTAACACCAAACTACAGGATAACCAATCTTAAAAATGTCAAATTGTAATGGATCTTAATACCCATAAAAACACAAAAATAGTGGCATTGTTCCTTGGTAATGCATAGCAACCTTACAGAATTTCAGTGAAGGAGAAAGAAGGGAAAAACACCTTATTACTTCTAACTCCTGCGAGCCATTTTGGTCTCCAAAGGTTTTAGAGCGCCCGGGGCCATGTGTCTGCAGTGTTTCGGGAAATGACTTGCCTTCGCACGAACACTGCTATGTTCTGCAGCACTGCTGCCCCCCAGCATCCCCGCTCCATTTCTAGTTAACTCTTCCTTACCTGCAGCAGCCTTCTCCCCCTTGTTCCTTTGCAGCAAGATTCCAGAAAGGTTCTGCTTAGGAAAAAACCAACAAAAACTCCCCCCACAAAAACGCGAACCAAAACCTCCCCTGCTTTTTCTGACAAGTTTCCCCAGAAAGAAACAGGACTGGAATAYATCTATAAACCTTTGAGAGTAAAAMGGAACCAATTTGAAAGCAAAATATTTGGGAACACAACTAGTTTAGCTAACAATCACCATGGAGCTTTGAAGTTTGACACTGACTGTTTTGCCTCAGTCAACAAACAACATTTAGAAAACAAAAAAAAAATCATCAACACCCCCAAGAATACAATGGCACTTGTATCCTTGAAAATCCTTCACTTATCACTGTATTTAGATTTTTATTACACTCCCAGCACCACATCACAGGCCACGATKAAGTCCCTGGCTAAGGCCTCACAACTATTCACCAATTTGTCTTAGCAGCAGTGTATGAAAAGGAACAGGAAATAACCCAGCCAACACAGAGAGGAAGAGAAAGAGGTAATCCTCTCTATCATGTACAAAACTCACTTAGCAGASACGTTTTGTGTTTCCCTCTATTTTCTGCAAAGATACCTGGCTGCACAATGCCAGCTATTCTGCGTAACAGCTTTTTAAAAAAATCTCAGAAAATTCTTCGCCAAGGTCACTGCTSATTGACTCAAACTATGACAGTGGATGAGGCTACTAAAATTCTATTCATCTCAGAGGTTGAGTAAGCAGCTCTAACTAAGAGGAAAATCAATATAATACTTCACAGTGAGGAAGAAAATGGAAAATAGTTTAGCAGTTAAGTGGTTAATGCAATTCCTAAGTGTTCAGCAATCATTGCAATTTAGTGCCATTTCGATTATTACACAATAAACAGACCATGTTGTCTGGAAGCAAATTTTTATGAGTATAGCTGAAGGGGTTGCAACTTATTTAGCTGCTGAAACTCTAAGGGAAAGAACATTTCTGAATGCTAACACTACAGATCAGAAATATACAGGTACACTGGAAAGGTTATTTTTAGGTCACTACTATGGTTACTAACCACACTGACCTTTAAAATTAGTATGCAGTTCAAGAAAAATGAAGTTCAGTAAAATGTTCTTTAAACAGCATAATTTTAATAAACAATATTGCACATACTTACAGCAGAATTCTGTCACTTTTTACAGATATTAATTTTACTTTTATATCATAATATAACGCACAAAAATATCATGATGCAAACTGACTAGGAAAAAAAAGTAAACAGCCAGAAAACTGATTAAACTATCATTAATTTATGCTTAAAGAACTAAAAAAAAACCCAAAAACCAAACAAAAAAAAAACAAAAACAAAAACAAAAGAACAGCTATATTTATTTTTGGAGAATAAAATAAAACTGCTAGCTGGGGAAGGGTAGTTTTTCATATCATGTAAAGTCACAGAAATATTTAGAATAGGCATAGTTAAAATCAYCTTACTTTGTCTCATTTTGAAATACAGAATTTTAAGTGGATTTCAAAAGCAAACCCAGTTCTGCAATTTATAAATTCAAAGAAACAGGCAAGAATTATGTTTGGAGCAGATGAGATAAATAACATGAGATGAAAGGTGTATGGCTGATGGCAGCAAGGACTCAAAAAAGGAAACAGCATTTTGAACAAAAAGTGCTCTCTGATTCCAACGTACTTAGACAAAACATCAATTAGAATCATGGCTTTAATAAATAATATATTATGCACCAGTCCATTAGGTAAGAAATGGAAATCAAACTTTGGCTGGTGATAAAGGTGCGCTGGTTGTCCAACAAMACAGCATCACCACACAGAACACAACAAACTGTTAATGCTGGCACTTAGGGCCAATTCACCCCACCAGCCTACAACCAGCAAACACAGAACACAACTCCTCTCATCTGATTTTCTCAGCCATGTTTGAGACAGCTTATCAAGTTATGTCAAAGGGCCGATAATAAATCAGATACATAATCAAAAATTATTTTATAAGCACACCTATACATCTCCATGTGCACATGCACAGGGAGAGATACACATAATCATTTTAGTCTCAGCCATAATTGTAGACCTTTGTCACAAAGTGTCTCTTTCAGAAGAACACATAAGAATTAATTTTAAAGAGGGAAAATTATGTCTGCACTTTTCAAGCCCCAATATGTGAGCAACATTGCTCTTGAAGTGACTTTTACATGTCTGGATCACAATTGCTATGAAAAAGGAAAAAAACCTCAACAATGAGCGGGATTCTGGGTGACCCGTCCAGTGTTGCTTCCTGAATTTGGTACCACAGCCACAGCCGTGCCAGGCTCAGGGAGGAGGTGGATGCTGCCCAGCTGGTGCCCATCCCCACCTCTGTGGCCCATCTGGAAATGAGCCCTCTCACCATATTCAGTGTAGAATGGCACGGCAGGGCACAGCACAGCACCAGCCTAACACCAGCAGCACCAAAATACACCCAAGCCAGAGGAACCCCAAAGCACAGCTGACATCCCCTTCTCCTCCCAGGGATCCAAGAGCAGCCCCACGGAAGGGGATCCAAACCCCAGCTGAGGTCAGTGAACAGAGCCAGGCTGGGCTCAGGGGCACGGGAAACATCTGCCAGGGCAGAAATTGCACTGAGAGCACAGAATGAAACATCCAACCTGTCCCTGGTTAACGCTGGGCACCCAGGGCACACTGACTGCTCTCCATTGGTGCTAAACGAGTTATGCTGGCAGCCACACTCTTTTTAATTTTTCTCCCATCTCATTGATACAATCGTTTTTCTGTTAACAAAAGACAACTTTGGTGTATTAAAAATAAAGTGACATGACAACAGGGTCTTATTTCCAAAATGTAAAGCAAAATCTTAAATTTTTCTTTTCTGAAAATTTAAGACCCACTGATTAGCCTCCCCTGCCTTTCCACRGGGTAATTTTGCTGATAGTAAATTATCAAAATAGTCATTTTTTGAAGGCCAACCAAGACTCTCAGCATTCTTCTTGACATCTTTTCAGCCAAGACTGCTTCTAGCTGATGGCCAAAGAGCTTATTGAAGGGATGGAAGGCTGTGCTGTGCCAGCCAGGTGAGAATCCCGAGCAGAAAGGGAATAAGCCAACACAACAGGTAGATGCTTGGATGGAAAAAATCACCCCCTGGAATTCTCTCACCAGCAAAGACATTCGTTCTGCTGTAATGAATGTTGCAATCTCCTCATTTATGTTAAAATAGATACAGGTTCTAAAAGGTTATTTTTCATTTTGCTTGACTGGTGTTTACACAAACAAATCCAAAATTTCAGTTAAAACAAACAAAAATGCTCATGTAAGTACTAATTCAGAAGCAAGATTCCACCAAGATTAAATTTTCCAGCCTGACATAACAGAAACCTGAAGCAGAAATAATTACTGTCTGACACTAGGAAAACTGATGCTGATTAACTACACAGATTTWGCTTCAAAACACAGATCTCACTGCCATACCATGGCCACATAAAAATATCTACCTTTAAGAWGAAACTGCTAATTCAAAGGAGAACATGGAGGGGTTTTCTGAATGTATAAACATATTTTTTTCATCTATTTAGTGTGCAAATTTATTTAAAACACAATAAAATGACAGGCAGGTCTAAAGACCAAATACAAAAATATAAGAATGTGAAAAGAACAAACTTTTTCACTCTGCTTTTTATTTTATTATTAGATGCTATTCCTAACTTGTTAAAATTGATCAAATAGAAAGCTGTGAATAGAGAAAAAATTAAGCCAACTAGAAAAGTGTGACTTGGATTTAATATTTTATAATTGCCAAGGGACATACTGAGATCAATGAATTTTTGCCCGAGATGAACGTCAGAAAGAGATGTACTTCAGTCTTTTAGGGAACATTGGTCTATTTAATTCTTGTGTCTGATGCATGTGAAATATGCCTGTCTTGGCCTTCTTTGTGCCTCCAGGCCGTGCTGGAGGCAGACATTACCACTTTTAATAGGCTGCCATCTGAGGAATGGCAAGGGATCCAATAACCCATCGACTCTAATGGATTTGCCTGTTTATTCACTTACACCTTTTTTGCAGCTAATTTTAGTTTTGCATGCTGAGTTGTTTCACTTTAAATTAAATGAATAGAAACAAAGGAGAAAAGACTGTGCAGCTAATAAACCATGATTATTTTCGAAGTCCTTCACAACAGGATCCTCCATATACTAAGGTATATCACTAGAGAACAGATTCGCTGCTGTTTTTTCCACTTGTTGTCAGAATTAACAAAGCTTCTTTTAAATTCAGTKAGACAAAAAGTAGGTTATTATAAAGTCTTCCTCATAATGCACTAATGATTTGCAGCAGTATAAAGCAACCAGCTTCAAATCATTGTGAGCGTCAGGAGCATCTCCAAAGAATAACACAGGTAATGCTAATGATGGTGCARTATTACCACAAACAAAAACAGTATACAGTTTAATCTAGCCCTTCACATGTACTTTGAAGATCACAGGTAACACTTAATGTGTTACTTATAAACTTACAGTCCCTCTAGATACGAAGGAATTCTGAGTAATAAAAATTTCCACTACATTTGATCCTTAGGAAAAATATACATTACAGGCTAAAACTTATTAGGGGATATAATCTCTATATTTGGACTGCATTAATATTTTGTTCCTCTGCAGAAAAGCTCTTCCTCCCTTTCCTTAGGAGAAGCCTCTTGCATCTCACTCTCCTCAACTSGTGGGTCCTCTGCGAAAGCACTGGGTGATCTTTAGGGTCCCTTCCAAACCAAACCATTCCATGATTTATTTTGGAACCTTCTGCTCACCCAACTCTTTTTTCAGACCCACAGTTCAGGTGCTTTGCTTTTCCCAGCCAGCCTGAAAGGAGCTTACTCAGGGCTGTCACTGCAGGCTCAGCCTCGGAACATSTTTCAGCGAGTTACAAAGGGGTTTTTTCTCCAGGGTTGGTGAATGGGCCCATTGGCAGGGCTCCCCGGTGTCCATCAGYGAGCAGAGGGGCAGACAAGGGCCAGGGTCACCTGCTGCTGACAGGTCACTGACTGGGGCTCTGCAGGAGCCTTTGYGTCCCTGCCCGGGGGGACATCCATCCCTCTGGCCACAGCGACAGCCCTGACCACTGCCTGCCCTCAGCAAAACGCTGTCAGCTTCCAGGCAGCAAGTCATCAAAYCCAGGCAAGAATCACCCTCTTTTACAGGCATAAAAATAATACAGCTCCTACTTCCAGAAAGAACAACTCATGCTTGGTCCCYGAGGTAACCAAAACACAGCACCACCAGGGTCAGCCCAGGAAAAACAGCTGCTGAGCTGGGCCAGTCCCCAGAGACTCCGACCTCACTGCTGCAAAAAATCACTCTTTTCTATAATAAGATTGCACAAAATACAGCAGCATGTGGTWATTTGTTCCTTCTTCATGGCAGAAATTTATAAATGCATGGCATCTACAAAAGGTAATGTGCACCAAGGTTTGTTAATCAAACTGCAGGAATATGGATATGAAAAACTAACATTAAGAGTCAAAAACTTGAGAGCCAGAACTCTACAGCACTCCATGYCACAGCTGCAGGGAGGGCAGAGATGCAGCAAAAGAGGAGCTTGTGTACCCTTTATTTAAAAAAAAACACATTTAGTTTGGAAGATCCTGCCCCAGTAAAACAGTGTCTGCAGCACTAAATAGCCATAAAATAATGTAAAAACTCTCTTTGGAGCAAGATATACAACAAAAGAAGGACCTGTGTCATTCAGAAGACTCCCCAGCACTCCCAATTACTAATGCAGAAGGAAAATGAAGAAGCTACAAGTCTTATTTTGTCTCTAGCTGGTTATGTTTTCTTTTAAGGGATCACATTATGAATCTGACATCTCCTTATTTTTGCCAAAAAGACTTCACCTCCTTTTATAACATTTGCTGATCTCCTACAGTTTCCTTAATAATACGGTGTGACACAAAATCAACTCAAAGGCTTTAGCAGGGCTTTTGGGCTGGATTTGGGATTTTTATCACTCGGTGGCTCACAAGACATGGGAGTATGTATTTCAAAAGGTGAGCCACACATTATGAAAATTGGCATCTTTGCTTTGAACTCATTTTACTGCTACTGAATGTTTTCTCTCAGAACTGAGACTGCAGTGGAAAACTATTTTTTCTGACACAAAACTATCACTGGTACCCCCTTAAATAGATAGCAAGAATTAAACCAAGGCTACTCAAATAATTTCAACCAATCCATATATCTAAAGCTTAAAGCTGTTGGAGATAAATATTTTTGGATAGTTACAAATCTAGCTTCCCTTTTAAAATGTTAACTCAGGCCTATTATTTGTCACTAACACCCCAAACCAACAGGACATTTTACAAGCATACAGATAARTTCAAATAATCTGCCTGCTTTAGATATGTTTAAGTGAATCTGCAAAACAGGAGAAGTTACACAGCAGCAGAATAAGTTTTTCCCCCCAAATTGTATTTGTAGACCTGGATACTAACTCCCAGACACACTGTGGAAAGAAAAATGGGAACAACAGACTGAAGTTGGGATTGATTTACTTCATTAGCTGGGATTACAAGTTTAACTTACAAACCAGAGGTCAAAATTTCTCATTAACAAGGGGGCCATGAATCGCTGCAGGGCTTGGTTCAAGAGGAGACCACTCTTATTACTAACTACACATTTCAATCTGTCTTTGATGTTCTCCTTCTACCCTCCTCCCTTTTATTTTTTGGCAGAGGAGTTGATTTTAATTGTAGCTATACAACACAGCTCAGTTTGCCTGAGAGCCAGCCTCCACATCTGCAGTGAGTGCAGTTCTAGTGATATTGGGTGCAGTCCATAGCTTAGGGCTAATTTTAATGGCTCCCCTTTTCATACAAGGCTCAGATTGTTTTCCACGTGATTCCTGTTAATTTAGCTGCAGGAAAGGGCATCGGTTTTCCTTGCGAGTTTCTGATCCATACTTCTAAAGTAGGTGAAATGTATTAAAAAAGAGAAATTATCATAAAATAAGAGATTCAATTTTCTAGTAGCTCCCTAAGTGATTAAGCAAGTAATCCCACTATTTTAATACACAAAAGAAAAACARAAGATACCAACGGTATTTTTCTGATGTCTGTGTTTTGATAAACCTTTAATTTCTGAAATTCTATAAAGGAGCTTTTGAAATCTCTAACAGTGCTAAGGGTTAAAAAAGGAAAACTTAAATATCTGGATAGTGTGCATTTTCAAAATCTACAGATTCAAACTAAGATTTCACAGTACATTTCTCAAAACAAGAGTTGTGTGCATCACGGCAGCAGATGGTGGAGTACATTATCAAAAAATAAAATGTTTAATGCGTATTTTCTATTTTTGATGAACAGAACTAAAATGTAACTGTGAATAGTCAAAGGTGGAGTATTWAAACAGATTAAAAGTGCTCATTCTACAGGACCTACTCTAGTTTTTAAAGGAAAACATGCCACCGATGCTGGTTAAACAGCTGAAATTTTCAAATATCACATGTAGTTGAAATCACCATCAAATTTGTTTCAGCAATCAAAGTTATACTCTATACACTTGGAACCTCCTTTGAGGATTGCCGAATTTAAAAATCCTGAAAAAAATGAGCATTCAATTCTTACAAGTGAAAAACACAGATATCCCTTTAACAAAGTATGATGGTAACCTTTTTTTTTTTTTGTAATTTAAATGCAGAAAAACAATTGTTAAGGGTAATGGTTACCAGAATAATTTTTCATAAATACACAGTTTCTTGCCTTTGTTTACACACATCTATTTGACTACAAAGAGGTACCATCTCCAGCTTCATACCTATTTATTACCAGTAAGGAAAGACAATTCTGCACAYGGTAAATTCATGCAGGTTTATGATGCAACACCCCAAGGTGAAAAGACAGGAACAATTAGGTAAGTGGTTTTAGTTTAGAACCAATACAAATTTCTATCTACTCCAACAGACAGAGATCTCCTGTATGTTGTGCAGATCTGTTCCAYGTTTCCCATTTTCTACTGGGCCAGTTTCCACTTCTCACTTGGGGGTAGCATGTATTAAATCACTTTCTTGTTTATATTAACAGTTGCTGTTAATGTTCCATTTTCCAAGCCTCTCCAGTTGTGCAGCCAGCATTAGAAGGTATGCTTTCAATTGGCACTCGGAGCCAAGAAKGATTTTTTTCTGATGGCCAAGTCGGCCCCTTTTGTGCAAGCCTTCTATTACCAGCGTGTAACTAATCCGCCTGCTGGACCTTCATAAAGAGCCTTTGTTTGTGCTGGGGCAGGGCCTGGAGCTGTGGGGCAAGGTGGGCTCGGGGAGCTCGGGGAGCTGGCGGTTCCTGGGCTGTGGACCGCAGGGCTCCATCACAGCTCTGACCATGGCACCTCCACTGCATCCACCACCGCCTCGGGAGCTCGGGGAGCTCAGGGAGCTGGCGGTTCCTGGGCTGTGGAGCGCAGGGTTTCCAGTCACAGCTCTGACCATGGCACCTCCACTGCATCCACCACCGCCTCGRGAGCGYCGCRGCGACAYGGGGCGCGAGAGCCACCCTCAACTTCCAACGGGGTTATCTCAACAACTAGACATCTTTAAAAGGTCATTATTGCAGTCTAATTTCAAACTGGCACCAAAATGAAGGGTTGTCTTTGTGTAGGATTAATTTAAAAACCTCAGGATTTGATGTCAGTGGGAAATAACCAGCATGGGACTCATAATGCTGCCTTCTCCTGCTTCTGGCCAGCACCTAGGGCTAATTTCTTAGGAGATGAAAACTATGACAAGCCCTTCAGTTAAGCTGAAAGCAGGCAGCAGTCCAGTAACACCCACAGGCCTCAGAGGCATCCTGTGACCCCCTTAGAAAAGTCACATTCACTTTGCTCTTGAGAAAGGAAAAATAATGCTGGAGGCATTTTGTTTTAAACCATGTGAAATAAGGAAATGTGAGGATGTGAAAATGAAGTGAAAAAAGTTAGAATTCATTTCCTCTCTTTGCAATGGCTTAGAAGCAAAACTGGTTCATTTTGAAAGTGTGTGTAAAAATCTGATACATTCACCAGTAGGCAGTGACTACAAAATGCTTAAGGTAAAATATGTAAATATGTAAAATAATCTCTTGAAAACCATCTCCTTTTGTGCTTGAAAGCATTTTGTAAAAGCATCTTTATTTCTCAGYAGCATTAATAGACAGTCAGAAAGAAAACTTGTCAAAACAAAAAAYAGCAACAAAATTCAAGGTACTCGAAAAATATTTTGAAACAAAGTGGCAGAATAGTGAAAGGGAAGAAAATTAATGCGTAAGTTCCTTGGATGACTTCTGCCCTTTTAGTATTAATCTGAATAATAATAAAGGAACATGTAAATTACAGTTTCAAAATTTTAAATGGGGTTATTTTAACTATCATAGACTTAAGGCAAATCTAATCTACCAAGTGCTCACTCTCATTTCAGTCTAAAAGTGTGTCTCACTTTTTTACTCCTATTATGCCTTTTAACTAAGATGGGCTTTTTATCTCCTAGCTAAGCACATCCAACCTCATTTCCTTGTTCCCATTAAAGAGGTTTACACAAATGTGCATTCAATCTGTTTATTACTTGCCACAGACTGCTCATCTTGTTCCAAAATATTCTCATTAATAAAAGGTTGCACTTTGAGGATCCATTAGAATGCTCAAATTAAGAGTACCTGAATACTTCAAACTTTCATTCTTTGTCCAAAATTCTTGAGTTGTATTACAAGTTATGATATTATCAACTATATAACCAAAACTAAGCAGCAGATAATTCATTAACATGAATATAATTTTCAAAAACTGTTCCATAAGTGAGGTCTCAAATCTGAAAAATAAACTCCAGCATTAAAAGAATTTGTCTTAAATTAATTTTTTTCCTTATTTGGAGAAAGCTGAGAATATACAGGGAAAGCTAAGGTAAGGAATATGTAAGGAGGAAGACAGGAACAAAGGCAGAAGATGGGGATCTCAAGCCACTGCCACATGCAGGTTCTGAATGATCCTTCTAGCATAAGACTGCTGAAAAAATTCACGTGGCATCAGGCTTCAAGGGGGTATGTAACTACAGAAACATCTACACTACAAAGGAAATAATGATAAATGGGAATTAWTTTGAGACATGGCAAAATGTATACAATCCAGGAGGTTTTATAAAAAAACTCCTCAAAATAAAAAAAATTTTCAACATAAAAAATGACAAAATAAATTATTTGCAGCAAGGCATCTGAGCCCCACAACMAGGCTACCACACATTCCTTTTGTGGGGACACAGATGTATTTACCATGTTGTAGGGAACTTATTACTAATACCCCAAAACCCTGACACTATGAAAAGTTGAAAGGAAATGTGGGAAGTTAAAATGCCAAAGAATGACATACCCAAAGTCTTCATCATTCTCTTTCCCACAGTATTATGATGAAATGGATAAAGAGTAGGAATGGCAGAAGGATGGTCTGTATCAGTACGAAATGGAATCAAAACACCCAGCTTGATTTTCCTCCCCGCCATCCTCTCCAAACTGTGGTTTTTCAGTAAACTGAAGATGGAAAGATGATGCATCTTGACATGMTTTTAATATGCAAATTATTAATCTTAGAAGGTATGATTCTGCAAAATTGTTAAGCCTGAAGTGCATGCTTGAATTAAATATTTAGATAAATTGGCTTTTTTTTTCTACCTTAGACAGCTATAGTTAATGGGTCAAAACATAATTTGCCTGTCTTGTTTGAGCTCACAGACATTTGTACAAGTGTCACAATCATTCATGTGACATTTGTCTGCTTTATTATTCTATGCCAAAACCAAGCAAATGTTTACAAGATTTGTTTTTCTGAAGCATATAGGGAACATACAAGAAAAGGGAAAAACATGAGTAAGAGTAGGAAGGGAAGCTTAATAGATACCGAGACTGCTCCTTCCCAGCACTGTTTTTTTGAATGCAAGCTTCTCCTCTGCATTTTTTACGCTGTCATTAAATTATTAGAAGAATGTTTATAATCAACTCAGTTATGGTCAAGTGTGCACTGGCCTGTAAATTCAAATCTCCTGCCCTCCCATCATCCATTCACTTCCTCACAGGCAGAGAGAGAAGCTTTATGACTGAAATATCCTGGGAATACAGGCAGATGAACTCCTCCTCCTCAGTTCTGAGCACCAAGGAAGGAATTCACAAACAGCTCTTCGATGGCAATCTCAGCACAACTAAACAGCTTCTTTGTGTAATTCCTTTATTTTCATTCCACAGCTGCTCTTCACTGAGATTTACACATATAACCATTGCTGGGAAAGTATGGGAAAGTTAATAATTGTTAAAGGCTTACATGAAAGTAATTGTTCTGTTTCTTCTGAATTGCCAATACTGATTTTGCTGTGAGAGGGGATTATGGAAAGAAATGGAACACTAGAGATGGGAAAGTACTGTTACCAAAATAATCTAACACATGCAAATGCAGCCCCCAGTATTAACACAAGTGTCGAGTCTAAGAGCACAGACAGATGTTTGCTGCGGATCCAGCTGTGCTGATGAAGGRCTCTGTGCCCCCCAGCTGCTCCCCAGTGCCCCCCGCTGAAGTCATTATCCCGCGGATCCGCCCCGATTCACCAGGGCAAGGCCAGCCCCAGCCCCAGCCCCAGTAACAGCCCCGGCTCCATTGCCAGCCCCGGCCCCATTGCCAGCAACAGCCCCAGTAACAACCCCAGCCCCATTGCCAGTAACAGCCCCAGCCCCAACCCGGGCCCCAGTAACAGCCCCGGCCCCATTGCCAGCCCCGGCCCCATTGCCAGCCCCGGCCCCAGCCCCGCCCCCAGGGCCCACGATGGCCCGGCTGA
>NW_026623453.1:840037-848789 GCF_030028575.1 Malurus melanocephalus
ACAGCCCCGGCCCCATTGCCAGCCCCGGCCCCATTGCCAGCCCCGGCCCCAGCCCCGCTCGCAGGGTCCACGATGATCCGGCTGATGTGCCCTGGGAGTGCCCTTGCAGGACGCTGCCCCCAAGCCCACAAGGACCACTCCCACAATGGCAACCAGAGCAGACCACTGGGATGGTCCTCCTGGATCCCCAGGAAACAGGCACTGCTAAAATACCATCTCCCTCAGTAATAGAAATAAAAGCATTTTAAAATTCACCTAAGCTAATAAAGCAATGTCTAGCACCTGATTGTTATTAATTTCCTTTTTTGTAACAAACACACACACCCATGGATTTTTCCTACTGCACCTYAGACAGGAGTCAAACAGCACAATGATAACTTTAAAATATGCACAGCACCAAAACCCCCACCCCTTTGCTCAAATAACCCCTGCAAGAGACCACCAAGAGTAACAACTTAGACCACAAGCCAAAACATTGCTTTGTTTAGTACTCTTGACTTTGAGGGCAYAGATTATACTTGACACAACCTTCACACTGAAACAATATGAGATTTTKGTTAATAAAGACAAAACTAAATACACAAATCAGGTAACATTTAGAGCTGCAAACTCCTTGTCCAGATATGACACATTCCCTTTCCAACCTGTAAAATGCATTGTAGAACAATATTTTTTCATTTAAAATTTGCAAGATAATTTGTATTATCTTCCACTTATTTTGAGGTGTATTTCAAGTCATACACATTTCCCAGCCTAATCRCAAGGTCTCCACTGCTACACTACACATGGTAAAAGAGTTCTTTACATACTAAATTGTGACCATATTTTCAGTTGGATTTCAGCCTTCCCTGGTAACTTCTCTCTTGAGGTGACAAACTAGCACTACCTGAATTCATTACAGCCTGATTAATTATGCTGCTTTCATASAAAGGAGAAAGAGACTTCAATCAGAAATGGTAACCTTACACAGTACCTGTGCAGCAGCGTACCAGAAGATCAATCCCACATCCATGCACTTCCATTTTTTTTGAGAATTCTTAGTAATTACTKCTGCCTTACTATCACATAGCTCAGCTCAACTCCACAGCTTGAAAAACTAAAGGAAGATTGTTTGGAACACACCAATACCAGCTGACAGAATTCACATCAGTTACCAGAAATACTGAAAAAGGCACTTCATGTTCTCCACTTAGCACAACCTAACTACACAACCACCCTTTTTCTCTCCAGCTGAACACAGCAGGAGTTTGGGGGATAAACGGAGAAGAGAGCAATGAGGCAAATGTCAGAGATCTCTTTTCTCAACTGAAGACTTCCCAGGTTTTCATCTTCTACATCTTTGGAGAAAATTTCCTTAAASGATCCAGAACCACCTGGCTATTACCTTCTCCTAAAGCAGGTTATCACCAGAACAGAGATGGTACCTAGACATCAATACTATTTTTGATTGCTTTCCTTTTGCACTTGCAAAGGCAAATTAATATAAGAATCTGGCACATGTGTCTAAAATACACACTGCATAATTAAACTGAGAATGAAAACAAATCAAAGGGATATGTGTTCAAACAGTATTTATTGTTCCTTTACATAAAGGAACAAGGAACTTGGCAAATATTTCGTATGAGTAAGGGCCCCTCTYCACAAAGTGTGGGTTATGAATAGCAACGAACAAGATAAGAGCACATAAGATAAAGCCAGCTAGAGTAAGCCACAGATGGAAGCAAAGCCAGACTGACAATRGAAGAATTCCCACCCTACTGGGCTACAGAGTGCTCTTCACACAACCGTTTAATGCCAACACACATCAGCACTTACACTAAAGGAGACACTTCAGAGAAATATTTTTAAATGCAAAGTTTGGGATATCTCTTTTTTAATATGGATAATACTCAAAGCATATTTCTCTCTACAGACTTAGGTCTCTCGTGCTTAGTCTGTAACATGCCTGTGTGCTCTGCTGCTAACGGCAATTTAAGGAATTTGCTGTACCTACAGAATTGTATTACGGAGATCCTAGAGGGTATGACTAAAACTTGTTGAAATTAAGTTCTAAGGAAATATATAAATGTAGGTGACTGGTTAGGGTTTGGTTAAAGTCAAGAACAGAGGGTGCTCCCAAGTCTCTCTCTCAGAGCCAATTGCCTGTAATAATAAATACACAGGTGGTGTATAAATGCAATCAGGTGCTCTGGAGAAAAATAATAATGTGTTACAGATACWGCCAGCCCAACAGGCTTCCCTGTCTCATTGAAACCCAGCACTGTCCTGCATGAACAAACACTGCTGGAAGAATGGGAAGAATGCTCTGACTGTCACACTTAGGCAAAAGGAGCTGGTACTGCTTGCAAACAAGATGCAGTGACAAAATGTTATCCCTCTTGTTCTTTACTTAGGGATGCCCCTGCATTACACTTAGGGACCCAGGTTGTCACATCACTCTTTTAATTAGGCAAAATAATGCTGCAGCTAATACCTAGCAGAATTTGTGGGAAAAGTATGAGATCAGCTTGCAAAACCTGAGCCTAAAAAAAAAAAAAGGAAATGAAACTTAAATATAGATTCTTTAATAAAGAGCATCKTTTAAACACTTAAGGCAGCTCCTCATCTTTATCCAATTTCTGTAAACAAAACTGACTTTCATCATAGATAAGAGATTTAAAACCACAGAATAACAAGTAATCGAACAACATTTTGTGAATKAATCAAAACAAGTTGGGAAACTATATTGTTTATTAAATTGCTAACGAATTCTTCTAAAGAGAATGAATTGTAAAGAAAAATTCAATGGATTTATTTTCAATTATATGACTGCCTTCTTTTCAAYATTTTTCCTCAAAATTTAAGCTTGGAAATAAAACCTTTGTATGTCTGCACAAAGATGAAAAGATATACTTAATATTTTATCTATTACTATTAACACTGCTATTAGAATAAATATTCAAAGACTTAAAAACATGTGTTTCGAAGAGATATAAACCAGCCATAAATCAATCTTAAAAAAAAGCAAAAGAGCAGAAACCTCCTTCAGTCTTCAGATTCGGCTGGCTCAACCAATCTGCTATGGCCACTCAACCAGTTAAATAAATTTCTATAATGATTTCACCATTTTAGGCTGCGTATCTGCAAGTTCTTACTGTCAACACGAATTACCCTGCGTGCTGCAATTCCTCCGTCAATTGAAACAAAGTATGACTGTTGTAGTGCTCTGTTAACATGACATGTTTCTCATGGATCTGGATTCCAAATGTCAGCAGGAGCCAGCCAGAAGTGTCCTGTTATCAGATCCAGGAGAACAGGTCTCACTGAAGGGCAGAGCCAGCCCAGGCAGGTGAAGGGTTTTCTCTGATGTGCAGTCAGAGCTGGGTGCCGGAGTGAGCGCTGGGAGCTCCAGTGCAAGGGGAGCGACACAGGGGATTGATCTGCCCCAGCTCAGCATGGCTGCCTGGTGCAACAGCCATCCTGACAGAGCCACCCTGACAGAGCCACCCTGACAGAGCCACCCAAATAGAGCCACCCCATCAGAGCACCCAAATGGAGCCACCCCAAAGAGCCACCAAAATAGAGCCATCCCAACAGAGCCACCCAAATGGAGCCATTCAAATAGAGCCACCCAAATGGAGCCATTCAAATAGAGCCACCCAAATGGAGCCATCCAAATAGAGCCATCCCGACAGAGCCATCCAAATAGAGCCACCCAAATGGAGCCATCCAAATGGAGCCATCCAACGGAGCCATCCAGACGGAGCTGTGGCAGGCACCGCTGCCTTGGGAGGGACAGAGCAGAGGCAGCAGCAAAAGCTACTCATGAGCCACTTTTGGGTCTTCTGCTGGAGCAAAATTGTATCAGAAATCCAGCACAAATCCAAAGTTTTCATAAGGGAGCTACTTATATAAACCAATTGAATGCTGGAGATAAAAATATCCCCCTGAAACTCAAAAGCTRTAACTGTTGATAAGGCTTATAGGATTACACATTTCATTTAAAAAACAACAAAGCTCAACATATACACAAATAACTCAGAAGTAAGTTATAGGTGATACTGTCTCATTACAATTTTTTTTTTAATTACAAAACTTATCTTAAATTAATCATTTAAATATGAAAAACAAAAACCTAATTTTTAGAATCTGTAGCTGGGAAAGCAGCTACACAGGAAGAAACATAGCATTGCTATCTCCCACCCACGCACTCAGTACCACTTCAAAAAATTTACCACAGCAGTATATAATACGTAGAGAGTAAGGGCAGAAATACAGAAAATTATGTTAAAAAGTAATTGGTCTTCATCACCACCAGGATAAAAGGCAATATATAACTTGTTAGAAGTTGTGTGAAGCCCACAAAACCTTGTATCCCAGTAGAGCTAATATAAGAAATGCATTTGACTGCAGACCAACCAGGATTTACAGCCCAACACAGGCTGCACAAGCTGAATTATGGATTGCATTACATTTTTATATATATGGCACTGTAGAAAAGAAACCCCAATAGGTCAAACTGACTTATTAATCACTAAAACTAAAATAAATACTATATGTGAATAACATCTACTCATGGGCCACAAACCAGACCTAGGTAGGGAATTCTGAAGACATTTGGAACATTAGAATCTTCAGTACCTATCAACCATGTCAACTGAAAAGCATTAAAATGCTCATTAAACATTTGTAATTTCCACTAATTGCTGCTGACTGGTCAGATGTCCCACTGAAATACACAAGGCACACATCCAGATTTGATCATGAAGAGACAAGAGTTAGGACAAACAGCTGGCTCCAGCCTGTACTTTTAAGACTTTGGATGCTTTTCATCAATTTTCTAAAATAATATACTATTGCTCAAGTGAATTGGACACTTAAAACCAAAAATTATGATCTGTGGTGGAATGAAATCACCTGTTGTAATTCTTCTTGTCCTTAACAAGAGAAGCCACAGAACACGTCCCATTACAGTTAAGCTCATCAAAACAAGGAACATTTCACAATATTAAGAAACAACTAGCKGAAGATTCAGACTCATAATACTTCTTGAAGTAAATAAATGAATTCTTCTGGATTCTCAATCAAGATGTGAGACACTGATGTCAAATATTTCCAAAGATGCAATTTTTGTTAACAATTTCTTCAGAGAGAAAAAAACCTTCCTTCTGTTCTAATTTTCTTTTGGAAGTCCTTCTATATGGGTTCTATGTTATTTAAGGAATATTATTAAATGAAAAGAATACTTGAAACCTTGTTGTATGTTTTTCTTAACATCACTGGCAGATTATTCTTACTTTGACTATCTGCATAGCTGACAAAACTGCCAGGGAACAGGACCTGCAGTTGTTCTGTTACTTGGCAAGATAAAAGCAGAGTTAACAGTAGCATCAAATTCATCCCATCACTGTAGCTACACAGCTCAAGACAAAATCCTTTGCTAAGAGAGTTCTGTGGCAATGTAARTTTTACCAAACTGCAGCCCACCTATGGCTGTCAGTGGTGTCTAGGACCAGGAGGCAAAATTGTGCACACTGCATTTTGTTGCCCCTGGCCTCCTTTAATTGAGCTTCAAGGTACTGAAACTGAATGCTATTCATAAAAATTATTTGCAGAGATGCGAAAAGTAATTTTGGCTTTGGAGACAAGCAGCAGGCACATCTTTCAAGTCCATTAGATGTAGCTCATTTTTTGCTTTGTAAAGATGTCTGTTAAGTTGCTTTTTTAAAAACTGTAATAGCATAAAAATGAAAACAAAATAAAAAGAGAAAACCAAGGGAATAACAAAAGTTTGCTAAAAAGAGAAATGTAGGTGGCTTCTTTTACAGATTGGGAAAAACGTATCACAGGCCAGCAATATGGCCTGGGAAAAAAATGCCCTCTGCCAACACCTCCCTATAGATAAAACAGGCTGCAGTGCTGCTGTCTTTTTGATCAAGAGAAGAAATCCCTCACCAGTGACGGTTTCCCCTGACAGACTGCTTGTCCTTTTTAATGTTACATGAGAGCACCAGCCTGAATTTCCCTCCCCTCAGAGCTCATACCACTACCACTGATTAGAGATGCTGGTCTGCCTAGGGGTACTCACTTCTTTGGCTGTTTAACCTGTTGTGCTCCTTGTATTCCCCACCTTCTTCTTTGGAGACAGAAACTCTGCCTTTTTTATGGAACTTTTTACTCATCCTCCTGGCAGAGCTTCCTCTAAATTGTTCCATAACTGCTCCATCATAACTGGTTCTGCCCTTGTTAGGCTCCTGTCTTTGCAAGAGAGTGTCATGCACAGAAAGACTGGAGAATGATCTCTTTTATTGATAATTACACTGTGGGCCAACACTGTTTTCATGCTGCTATAGCATGGAAATCACTATTTATGACACCTTCTACTTTCTCAAACACCACTGCAGAAAATCTACTAATTCTCATGTGCCTTCCCATACAAAACCACTGTTCTTTGTCCTTTTGTTTGCTGAGGTAATTATTATACCAGGATTTCTGCAAACAGAATAACAAAAGCCAGTGAAAATAGTGCACTACCTCCTTCAGAGACACCCAATGCACAGGCCAGGTCAAAGCCCATCAGAAGAGTGAGAGGGTGACTACTCAAGGTGGCTGAACAGCCCAGAAGTCTGACCCTTAAGGACTGGGACTCCTAAATGACTGAGGGTTTTCATATCCAATTTTTGTAATAATTTAACTCAGTTTTAGTTAACACTGTAAAATGTCACTGTGTGTATATTCAGTCATGCTTGGAACCATGATCAGTACTTAGTTAGCAGAACTACCCCGTGAAACTAACTCCAGAATCCCACAAAGTAGTACCATTTAAAGAGCTATAAAGACCATAATTTTATGCAAATCCATGTAAATTCCTACAGGCCAAAACCCCAAGATTTTGCTCCAAAGACAGGAGGAGAAGAAGGGGAAAAAAACAAGTGACTTACATGGAGACAACTCAGGATAATTTTATCACCACAATCCCTCTACACGGTAAAAAATTTCCTTAAGTTGTTGCTATTTTTAAACTTCTCTGCTTCTCTTTTTGACTGTCTCTTGGGCTGCCTGTATTAAAAAAAAAAAAAAAAAACACACCCAAACTCCACCAGTGTAAAAAATCTTGCCAAGGTCGGGGAGCTGCAGCGCTGCCTCATGCCCTTCCCTCCCCACTGCACCTCCCCTGCAGGAACTGGCTGCCAGCCTGTAACTTGAAGGCAAGCAGTAACCAAGTAACTAATAAATAAGGAGTACACCACTAAAGTAAACAGTACCCCAGCTATAATTAGCTAGAACAGACAAGCTGCTGGTGGTAGATGTCTCTCCGAGTTCCCTCAGGCCCTCTCCAGCCCCCACAGAATCCCTTTAACCAGCATGCTCCTGTTTGACTCCAGGCAAAACAAAAACAAAAACCCCCTTTTTTCCTAGTCACTCACTAGAACAGAATGTGTAACAAAAGGAACACCAAGATGAAGAGCCCACTATTAGCTATTTTTACTGTATTATTTCTTTGAAAGCAAAATACTGCCTGTAATATTCAAGAGACATTGGGAAACTTCATAAACCTGCATTTAACACACACTGATTAGTTCCAAAGACTTCCGTGGTCAAATAGCATGGGACTTCTCAAAAGCATACATTATGACAATTTCTAAAAAGAAAAYATTGGTTTCACCATAGAAATAAACAGAAAATAAAGCATTTTCTTACACCAGAACCAGGTAGGGATTAGCAAAGCCAAGCTCATGCAGTGAAATGCAGGGAGATTGACAGGAACACAGCGCTCCAACAAGAGCTTATTGCAGGTAATTAATGTTCTACACAAGGCACATTACTGACTTCAAACAAACTCCCCACTCTCCTTATAAGCAAAGTTAAGCATGTGCACATGTCCTTGCAGGTTTGGAGCTCCAACGCTCAACTTCTCATGAATGTGGCCAAACAGGACCCACTTTGCCATCACTCCTACAAAGGAAGGATGTGCAAAGCTCTTTTTAGCTCAAAGTTTAAATATTTGAACCCCACCTTCGAATTTTATCATGGGCAAATTTCAGCCAAATTCTGAAGGGAACGTGGACAGCAGGAGACTGGCCAACACATGTAAAAGAAGGGTGAGCATTCATTTCCAAATTAAACAAGTGTTTGCGCAAACTACTTTTACCATTTAGAATAGATCATGAGGATTAAAATGCATCACGTTCTTTGAACAGCAAAATTGCTCAAAATAAATTTGCCTGCACTACAAACTACTGATACTATGTCATTTCATGATGACATCACCTATGAAACCTGTAGTAGGGACCTGTCTTCAAATTTTGTGCACATAAACACATGATATGCACACATGAAATATTCAGAAAAACATTCTCACAGCGAAGTCTTGGAAGACTCATGCATGGTAAAAGGAAACCATGAGAGGCCTGTTTTCATTTTTCTTTCTTACTCACTAAGTTTTTTTTCTTGGGGCTACTTAAAATGAAGAGATAATTTGTAGAATGCATAGTAAGACAGCAAGCTCTGAATTAAATGTTTATCTGTCAGGCTTTTTTTCGTTTTTTTAATTCAAGAACATCTACTTTTCTATAAGCAGCACATTCAGCTGTATGCAATGCACAGGGCTGATGCAGAGGGGGTTATACCGCACACATCATCTCTCGGGATGGGCTTTGGGGGAAGGGAATGTGCCCACACACCAGAATTGTGCCACTTTGTTGAGTTTCTTGCCCAGGGAAGTTGCTGGAGCAGCACGGCAGAGTATCCTCCGCTACTGTCGGTCCCAGCA
>NW_026623453.1:850905-874260 GCF_030028575.1 Malurus melanocephalus
GCTGGGTTGGGCGGTGCAAGGTGGAGATCCACCTTCCTGGGGGTCTGTCCATTGCTGCTTTGATTGTCTGAGGGACAGGAACGCGGCTGTGGGAGTGCCACCAGCCCATCCTTGTCCCAGTCACAGCCACGTGTCACAGCCGAGCCACAGCAACATCCGTGCTCTTGTTTTGGCCTCGGCCACGCGGAGCTGAGGTGGGCAACACYTCGGGGGTGTAAATCTCCTACCCTKTTGTACARTTTTGCTATCAGCATTGTTCTGTTACTGTGTGTTTCCCATGCCATTGTTGTTTGTTTTCAGTAARTTGTTATCTCACCCCACAGTCTCTGCCTTTGTCCTCTCTCACTGGAAGSCAGGGAAAGAGGAAGTGACTTATTTGGGGTTTAATTCCCAGCTGGTTTTAAATCACCACAGGGACACAACTTGGACAATGGTTTGGTTCTACAATTGATAGCAGGTAAAATAACAAGTTCTGTTCAGCACTTGGAGGGAGGGTGTTTACTTTAGAAGCTGGCAACCGGATTCCCTTGAAGTTCAAGACTGTTTGCCCAAAGGCTCTGGGTAAACGCAAAATATTAAATGACTAATTGTTACTCTCTGTAGGACCAACACATTACTTGACTAACTATAAAAGAATTGGCTGAAAAAATCCAAAAATGTTCATATTAACTTCTTTAGACTTTTTCCAAACCTTAACTTCAGTAAAAAAATTTTTAGACAAAATGGAAAAAAATTATTCCACAAAATTTATATGGCACTGAATAGGATTGAAGGAGAAGGAAATTAATCTATTTGATGATTCATCTGACTGCTCTAGGGAAGAATTACTTAAATGGGAAACATTGCCACCTTAAGATACAGGTATGAATCTTCCCATGTACAAGTTGAAAAATTACACTTTGAAAATTTTCTGGACAGGTTTTTAAAAATTTTCACTGACATCTAAAATTGTCATAGCACCTTGGGCCTTAAGTTCTGAAGTCAGTGGACAAACCCTCTGCTAGACCCTTACACACTTTCTTCTAGTCTTACCAGTTTTATTTAGCCAGAAGAATAAAAAATTCTGTAATTATAAGTGTCAGAAAAACAGAGACTGCAAAATAGRTTTGAGCCTTCAGTGTCTGAAAATCAGGAAGACAAATAGAGAAGACAACTGAAAATACGGAAAAACTTAACCCAAAATGAACTCCCAAAAAAACCCAAAAAGCAAATTCACATACCCTCTGTCCCCACACATCCCTCAGGGCACCTGCCTTTTGCAAGAAAAACACAACCTTCCCAGGAAGAGCAGTAGAGCTCCATAGGGACTGACAAATAATGGATGAACTCTTAGCTACTCAGAAGTCTTTCTGCCAAGTTCTCATTTTCCATGCTAATAAGCTTCACACTCTTTATTTATAAATAAATATTTATGTATCCATAAACAAAACAATTTCATTTATTATTACCATATTGATACAATTTTCTTTTTTAAAATGTAGTCTTTTTTTTCCTTTTTGTAACCACATAGGAGGATTTCCATTAAGAAAAAAAAAGAACAAAATACTATTTAAATAAGAGTTCAGTAGAAACCCTCAAGAAGCAGAGAAAGAAATGCTCTTGTGGTCTCTTCCTATGTGCTGTATCAACATCATGCAGTCAGGTGGGACCAACTTCCATCTCCAAATGAAGTAAAAATCAAATTTGTCTTAGCCAATAAGGAAAAATTATTAATACCATTGAACCTCTGTCAGAATATTTTGTGTTCCATAGATCAAAGGAATACACACAGTATGCAAACCTGTTCTACCAGTAAAAAAGAATGTTTTTCCTGGCACAGAGCCCACTTGCTATTTTCTTGCACTGCTGCCTGGCTTTTTCCTCCTGTCAGCTGAGATCCATGCAAAAATACTCCACTGCCTCCTGACTCACTGTGTGCCTGCGTGTTTGCAACAGGCAYAGAAATGTATTTCTACACATTCACTCCCAGATACAATCATCAGTCATTAATGTAAACATAGCATTATCCATAATCTTTAATGTCTTCCTAGTTTTACTGCTAAGTCTGTAAGATATATTAATGTTTTTAAGTCTTGTTTCACAAAATAAAACCAGAATTCTCAAAAAAACTCAGATTGTGTTCATCATGGGCTAAACCACAATTTGATACTAATTTTTTAAAACTGAAAATTCATCACTGGGGCAATTGATTTTTAAATTGAAATCTCATTTATTTAAGAAAAAATACTATTTAGAGTAACATATACTGTTTCAAAATACTGATAATAAAATAGGTATCAACAAGTTGCTGGTGAACTACTTTACTATTTATTTGATTTTGAAAAYAGGAAGTAAACCAAAACAGAAGTAAAACAGAAGTTGAAGCCAAATTTGGGATTTTCAAAAATTCATAAAGTAGTATGCATGTAATTCCATAAAAAATGTAAGGACAGACTCTTTTCTTCTGTCTCCCTAAAAATTCAAACCCATAAATTTAAGTGATGGGATTTAAGTTTAGGGATACCTCAAATGAAATCATGACTGTCACCACCAGTGACATCCTACACCAAACCAGGTCTGAGAGAACACTGCATTTCATCATTTCAGTGAGACGTGGAGCAAAGACAACTTGAAAAGGCAATGAGACAATAAATCATAAAAGTTCCTCCTGTTCTGCTCTTAGTCTGCAGCCTTAAAAAGCACAAAAAGCAAACTTTGACTCCTTGATCCACAAATTCTTGCAAAAGGTGTTCTGRTCTATTGTGTTATCTCTTTCATATAACTCAAGCTTAACCAGCGTAAAGGAGCTGTAGATTCCAGTGCTTTCTAAACATATCTTGACCACTTTAAACAAAAAGTAATTTATCAAGAGCCAACCATACATCAGGAAGACCAAGCTGAGACTTGAGTTGTTGAACAAGTTGTTCCAAGGATCTTTAAAAGTGGATGCCATAAAATAAACTTTAAGTCCAGAAAGGTGAGGGAACAGCCTAAAGATTTGCTCAGAGAACAGCAATGCTGATGACTGGTGATTTTCCCCAAAATAAAAGACTATTCCTTGATTCTTTTGGTTCTGTCAAGACAGTTATGCCTCATATATTGGCTGATTCATGASCTTAAAAGTGGGTGATATTCACTGAGTAAAAACTTTGGACAGAAGCCAAGGCACAACGCCTCTGCAAGAGAGACTTCTGCAGGCCACACTACACATCTCTTTTTGTTTAAAAGGACAAGAAAGGAAGGTTTTCTAAGAGACAGCTTATGTCTGACCCATTCCRAAGAGAAATTTACCTAGTATCCTGATTTCTTTGTAATATTGTTAAAATATTGACAATGGATTTGAGGAATAATTGCAGGTGTTGCTGAAATGCCCATGGATAACCCAAGCATGAAGTGAGAGTGTCAGCTGAAAAGGTGCAAACAAATGAAGCACATTCAGTTCTGCAGAACCAAAAGGAGTCTGCAACCAATACTTTTTTCCAACTATATCACAGTACCAAGTGCTTCCCACATAATTCTGAATCCATCCTTACATTTCTACTTAGAAATCAGGAGTTACTAACAGTATAAAGAACCAACAGACAGTAATTCAGTAACTTCTCTGTGTCTGCATTTGGAAGCTTCTGGTATAACACAGATTTTCAAGTCTTAAACTAGAATTTTAATAATATTTTATACAAAACATAAACATGAAAACAGCTTTAAAATACTCAAATTATACCATCTGAAAGATTAATTTAATTAAAAAATGTGGTGCCTYGTACCCAAAATACATCTCACAGTCATTTCAGTAATTAGCTTTTCTCCTCACAAAACAGCACTGTTTTAACTGTTAGTTTTGGGACTTTCCAGGTCTGCAAGAGTATTATCTTTCTTGACTAATATAATGGCTGGAATATACTGGATGAGAAAACACACAGAGCATCACATCTCCCTTGAGCACCGGCCCAACATATGGTCCTGCACATTCTGAAAGATGGTGTTTGGGATAGTTTGCTGAATATTCTTAAGATGACTACTCTTCTGCTGTGTGAGAAAGAGGGCTTTTTCTTATCCCTAAAATGACTGTCTTCAATAAGTGGTGATTCWCTGAACTAGCCCTGAAGCTGCCTTTGGAAGCTCAGTATTCAAAAACCATCTGTGCCAGCAAGTACCAGGAGAGGGCTTTCACTTGATATTTAAACAAATTATACCCTCAGATATTTCAAACACATACTCTGTATTTATGTATTTTGAGATACTAGCCATAGGTCTTGATGAAATGCCAAATTTTATTATTATTATCATTACTAAATACAGAAAGATACTTGTATTTAACCTCTACCTTTAGTTTCATAATAAAAACTAGGGATTTGAAAAGATGCAAATTCTGCATTCATGCCACCTTAGCAGTACTCAAATATTTAGCTTGTAAAGCTATCTGACATAGTCATGTGATGGTTAACACTTTTTTTTTTTAAGTTTTAACCCTTATAATTACATAAAAGTGTCTATGCCATAAACAAACCAAAATCCTAATTCTAACTCTTAAAAGCCTTACAATTTAAGAAAAAACTGAAAATGTGAACTGAAGAGATTCAAAATCAATCAAAAAGCAACTAAGGTAAACAAAAGCAAATCAAAACTCATATTGAATCTGACCTTAGAGGTGCTTAGGGATGCTAACTGAAAAGCCCTAATGCTTGTCCTGAATGTTGGAACCTTGCTGTGTCAGCCCCTGCTGAGTGCCACACAAGCATCACAGGACMACAGCATGGATCAGAACTGGGCAGYRCTGCTGCTAAACACATCACACAGGCCAGGATTGTTGGATCCCTAACCTGATAACCATGGACTCCATTCCAAAAAGCTGTGACTTTGTTAAATATTTTCCAATAACTTTTGTCTAGTATTACTAAAGAAATGGAAAACCTCTGAAAAATTCTGCAAATGAAGTATTTTCAACTCTGCAGGCAGAGAAGCTGAATCCTTCCAAAGGTATCGTGCTTCTCTTTACCTCTCCTCATTCGCTCTTGATCTAAACCACATTATAATAATAAGCAGGCTGAATTACTGATGAGCTGCTGCCTGCTACAGAGGCAGCTGTGTTTCTAGCAGATCATCTAAAATAGGAGCAGGCACAAAAGGTTCTAAAAGAAAGCGAATGAAGTGCAGGTGAGCTCACATTTGCTGTCTCTGGCTCTAAGTTCCTTTTCCAGTGTTCATTAGGCTCTAGGCCAAACTGCTTCAACAAGCTAAGCAGGAACTACTCACTTTTTATTGTTTTTAGATCAGTCTTCTTCCTATTTATCCAATGGAAATGGGTCAGCCTAGGGTACAGAGCCAAGCAAAGGGAAGGGGCAGGAATGCAAGGAGTGGGGTGGGGTCACAGTGACACTGGCTCAGGCCACTGAGTGTCCATGGTCTGAAACGTGGTGCCAGTGTCATTTGGGAACACCTAGCCCCAGCTCATCCACTGTTCTACAAAATATTTTTCCCATGTTTTGGAAGGTCATCTTTTATATGGTTGCATGTAGAAGAAAATTAAAAAAAAAAAATGCAAAAATAATCTCACTCCAAAACTACTGATTTTCCATGTCCCCCATGTCCCCAAGGAGAAGTACTCAAAAAAAAAAAATCACCTGTACTATACAGGAGATACAATTGATGGCTCTGGTCTTGATAACTTACAACACTCCTGCCTGCCATTCAAAAAAATAATCTATTTAGCTATGAAAACAAGCAAAGTCCAAATGAGCTCTGGCAATGTGGGACAGAGAACAAGCTTAAAGAAAATAGTCGTGAACGCAGTGCTGGTAGAAAATATTTGCAGTTATTAACACAAGCTTTTTCACTTTTACAAAAGCTGAAAAGAGCTATTTCTCTCTATATAACAAACAGTATTTGAACACAGAATTAGAAGTATTTTCCATTAACTTTTTGTCTCAAGTAGAACATCCATCACTACTCCCTGAATAACTAGGGAGAATACCCATACTTCAGTAGAATACCCATCACTACCCCTCCTGCTCAGAGGAAAAGGGTATTATTAAAAAGATACAATTTCCAAAGAGAAATAGTTAATATTTCTGTTAAGCCAAGAAGCTGGACTGAAATCCAGCACAGCTCACTGAAAAATGGCCAATGCAGCTAAAGTATAAAGCAAATTATCAAACAAGAGTTAGTTCAGAAAAGGGGGAGAAAAAGGAACATGCCAGGGTGGGATGATTTGTAAATGACACCTCTTTGGATCAGCAAACATGCAGGGTCCCAGCTGCAACRACAGCAGACATGTAGGACAAAAAAGATTAGTGAGGAAACCAGCAACTTCAATGCAAAAAGTGGGTATTTTGATCAAAAAAAGGGCAGGCCAAGAAAGCTCTGTCCAAGTCAGACCTTGCAAGCAGAGATTATCAGTAGCAAGGGCATTAAGCAGCTTAAAAATTGCTGGGAGAAATCAGTGTCACAGACCACAGAGGTGGTCAGATTTCTGAGGGTGGAATCAGGCTAAGGGGGTGTTG
This sequence comes from Malurus melanocephalus, assembly GCF_030028575.1. NCBI lineage: Eukaryota > Metazoa > Chordata > Aves > Passeriformes > Maluridae > Malurus > Malurus melanocephalus. The sequence continues at coordinate 857,385 of NW_026623453.1, forward strand.
GTACCATGGAAAACTGAATCATGATGTTTATATCTCCAGAAACCCAAAGAAGGAGTATCAGACAGCCTTAGACAAACGATACAAATTGCAGTACCTTTTTACAGTGAAATAATTAGGAGGAGTTGAGTTTATTTCTGCACAGCAGCCCTAACAATCTCAGAAGAGTAACAGAAAGGGGGCAGCTTGTGGAACACAGCTTCKGCAGTACTTCAGCTCCTCTTCCCTACAAGACATGGAATAATGCAGACACAGCTTCCAACAGCTTCCCAGCAGCCATTTGTATGAGCTGGCCAGGATGGCTAGCAGCTAGCAGACAAGGAATGGGAGCAGCTCCATCTGAACTGGCACACAGTTCATGGCTCCAGGAAATCACGTAGTAGCAAAAACTTCAAGGATAGTTTGCCAGCTGAACAATACAGTTGTTCAGCAAAATTTGGGCTAGGGGAGTAGCAAAAGGAAGCAAAGATATCCAGAAGCCTTTGGAATTTGCCCCAGACCTTTATTTTCCCGTGAAGCACTGAACCAAGAGAATAAGGAGCTTCCAGAGGGAGAGAGAGAGAGAAGCTGTTCATCATAATCCATTCAGATACAGGGCTCTGAATAAAATGTTTCACTCACTGAAGGTGATCACAATTTTGTTCATCAAACTATGAAAGCTTMCAAAACAATAATCTTTTCAATGGGACAAGAGATAATAAAAAGTAAATTCTGATCCTTAGGAGAAAATATTTCTTTGGTCAAGTAAAGGTAAGCAGGGAAATCTGAAGGGATCCATGTATTATTTGAGGGTTCAAATTATTTTTAAATGAGGGCAAGCCAAAGCTGTGACCACACAGTCAAACTTCTAATGAAAGCTTCTTCGGGCCTGTTGCWGTGAGATTTGTCACAGATGCATGTGGAGGAGAACAGAATTCTTTACCAATGTAAGATAAAGCAGGGAGACTGAAAGGAAGGGAGTAACAGGACAACACAAAACCCAGGAAACTCCCTCAGTATGAAACAAGTTTTACCAGAAACGGGAGCACCTCCTACATATCTGAAATCCTAAGTCAATTTTAGCGTATAAACAAGATCCACTTCTGTTYCCAGCTCAGCTAATTCCCTAGCACTAATCTTAGCACACAAAAAGAGAGAGAAGTCAGATAAAAGCTAKCCAAAATGGGAAACAAAAAGGCCTTTGGAAATGCCTGGCATTTAGACAGTCAAATGTCTGAGCCAAAACTATTAGTTTAGTTATTCAAAACAAAATGTTCACATTTTCCTCAGAACAGGCATGTAATAGGGACAATTCCTCTGACTCCACTGAGTGGGCAGCCTCAGCAGAAGGAAAAGCAGCCCCAGTGCATCTGTACCAAACACCACAGTGCTCTCACAGAACCACCCACAGCAGGGCAGCCTCGGCACCCTGGCTCTCCACCTTGGCTAATGTACATCAGGCTTTCCATGACTTTGCCTTCTATTGTGTAATACAGCCACTTCACTTAAAATAACAGGAAAATCATACTGATGAATCTGATTCTACTTCTACAGCACAGTATTCATAAGTGAAATTAAAATTTAGCATGATTAGAAACTCATCTTTGCAGTGGTGGGGGACACCTTGACATTCTAGAAGAATTTTAGACACACATTTATCACAAATCTGCACTATTGGAGTATTATTACACACTATTACTACAAGCTCTTGGCTCAAACTGTAAGCAAGACCATAGTTACGGGTCTTCAGATACTTCTTCATTCCCTACTCTTTTTGTTTTTCTTCCAATTATGCAGAGGAGAAAACAGCTATAAACGCAGCAAACAGTTTAAGACCTACACTTCACATTAAACTATTTTTAAAATATTCTATAATTATCTGCTGAATGTTCACACTTGTAAATAAAACTAAAAAGAAATGCTGTTTTAGCCGTGGCAGGACAGAGTGGAGTGGCAGCCCTGATGTGCATTTCCAAAGGACACCCGTCCCTGGCAGCAGCAGCAGCAGCAGCTGTGGCTGTTGCTGAAGCTCACAGCAGCACTTTCCCCTCTCTGGTACACACATACCTCTCCTCCGATGGTCAGCAGCCCGGGTGCATCCAGCTTCCGCTTCTTCCGGGGACCAATGGCTGCCAGCGCCGTSAGATTGGCATCCCTCTGCCTCATCTGGGCCAGCTCCTGCTGCTGCATCTAGMCAACAGAGAGAAAACTCACTTTAGTTTGTATTCTGCAGCCTGATCACAAAGTTATCTTCAGACCTGCAAGCATGGGGGAGAAGTCACACATGAGCAATTCCTGAGAGCATTTCACKGCTCCCAGAAGTACTATTGGAGCAGCCTGACCATAGAGGAATAATGAAGATCCTGGAGTTCTTGTGACTTTCCACAGGATTTCTGCTTCCAAATACCTCAGCTGTTTCCAAAACCACCATCCTTTTCATTAAAAACTGCCTTAGCAAGTACTATRTACCAACTATACATCTCCAGTTTAACACTGATAGGAAGAATGTAAATACCCAATTCAAAAAAATTTAATCTCATATTTATTTTGAATATTTCAAACATACTGGGTTTTTTTGGATTTATTTTTTTWAAATATAATCTAATTTGTATTTAAACATCTCTATCTAACTGTTAGCCAAAGGTAATGCTGACAAAACCTCCACAAACCAAATTTACAAGAGTTTTCTGGGCTTAGGCTTTAGGTAAAAATGCATTTGACAACTTTGAAGCTAATTAAACAACTGCCATCTGCAATATGCAACAACATTATAGAAAAGAGGAGAAAATGCCCTGGCCAGCAACAAAGAGGCAGATTGCACATTCCCTATAAACTGTATTGCACTTTGAAAGTGTCAATGATGAATGCCATATTCCCACAAACAGCATTACTTTAGTAAATATTCTGATCATCAGTACCACACAAGAATAATTGATTAGGCAACACAGTATATTATTTTAATTACATAAAGRCATTTGTAACTCTTAAAGATTCTTCCTAATTTCAAAACTTTGGGTTTCCAAAATCCCTCAGTAAATTGAGAGGTGTTTGCTTTCTAATCCCACTGATGTCATATTTGTTCCTGCTTCGACAGCAGAGCACAGAGCAACACCTCAATAAATTCAGGGGTGGCAATAAAAATATTGCACGATACAGGCCCAATTCGTCATGAAAATAAAACGGAACTGACAAGCGTGGGTAGCAGACAGCCATTACCTACACATGATCTGCACATACAAGCAGGACCAGAACTATCTCAGCCAATGTTCAAAGCAGAGGAGGTTTAAGCAAAAAAGGGCCAGAGTGGAATTGTTCCTCCATTCACCCTTGCCCAGAGAAAGCAGATGCACCTCAGGCCTCCTATTCAGTGCAATTCTGAGATTAATCCATTTGTCAATCAGTACATTTGTGACCTGGTCTGAACAGCTTTGGTCTGCCTTTGCTTGCCAAGGAGGGTTTSACACTCCAGCTGAAGGGGCCAGGGCCCAGCAGGTGCCCAGGGCCAGGAGAGGGGCAGATCTGGAGAGCAGCACAAAGGGACTGAGCAGCAATGGAGCAGCACCAGGGCAGAACCGGGCACTGGGCTCGGGGTGGCCCCAGCAGGACCCAGCACGAGGGACTGGCACTGCCCTGCTCCTGCTGCCYRGACTGGGGATGGCACAGCCCTGGGGCCACACCCAGGCACACCTGAGCACAGCTGGGCTCAGGTCAGGGGCACTTTCCCCATCTTTGTCGATGACATGGACACTGGGATGGAGTGCTGACAAGAAACATGCAGCGGGACTTTGGACAAGGGCCTGGAGWGACAGGACATGAAGGAATRCCTTTAAAYGGAAAGGGTGTGGATTTGGATTGGACACAAGGAAGAAATCCTTCCCTAAGAGGCTGGGGATGCCCTGGCACAGGGTGCCCAGAGAAGCTGTGGCTGCCCCTGGATCCATGGCAGTGCCCAAGCCAGGCTGGACAGAGCTTGGAGCAGCCTGGGACAGTGGAAGGTGCCTCTGCTCATGGCAAGGGATGAACAAGATGATCTCTAAGATCCCTTCAAACCCAAACCATTCTATATTTTCACATTCTTCAGAAAAAGTGAATTCAGTCATTTAGAGTTCGAAACTCYATTTTTCAAATTTTTATGCTATATATTTTACAACCGCAGTTATTATCATAACTTCAGCATAACACTATCTAAAAATACGTATCTCATCTACAGGGTAAAAGAATTTCCTAAATACAAAAAAAAAGAAATGCAGAAAAATATCTAAATAGTAGTGCAAAGGTCTATACATACTTCTCTTTGCCAACTCATATTAGGTTTTTAGCTCAAATATCTTTGGCTCTCTTCCAGATTAAATGCCAGTTAGACAGACCTGCCCGCTTACCCTTTCAAGGTAGATAGCAACAGTGGTGAGCTCTAATCATTTACAAAGGTCATGATCGGAAGCTAGCCCGTAAGCAGTCATTTAAAATTCGATTGATCCCTATTTGTAGTCAGGGAAAGAAAATGGACATTTCAGCTGTATTGCAATTATGAGGCTTCAAGGCAACTGTAAATAGATGTGCAAACCCAGATACCGGCAAATACCTTAGAGAAGAAATTATTACTATAGTATAACATATATCCAGGAAAGGTTGAAGATAAAACTGCATATAAAAAAAGATCAATCATCTTTTTGCTAATTTGCCTTGCTTGCCAGCCTACAAGGGTTATCACAATTATCTGAAGTCTGATGAATATTTAAGCGACAGCCAACTGGCTTAGAGTGATCTCAGACRAAGTTGTCAAGCCTTGCAGAATAAGAAATTTTGCACTGGAGTAAGTATTCRTTTCCTGGGAGGTGCGGGTCAGAAAGGCAGTCTGATAGATAACTGGTATCATACAAAGGTTATATGGAAATACTATCAGTACCTTACCCAAAGACACCATTTTCAAACCCACAATAAGGTAACACTTGGCTTTGTACTGCACTATACCCTGACTGTTTCCATATGCAGTATCAGCACATGGTGCCTCTTATTGGGTTTTTTTGCATATGCAATTTGTAAAGGAAAACATGCCATTTCTCTAAATTTCCTGTAGTGGGGTAAATCCTGCCTGCACTTTGAAACCTGCAAAGTATCTGGTGTTATTTTCCCAAGAAAACATGGAATAGCTTCAAGAGTCTGCAGAAAGGTTTGCACTCATCTGTTCCTCACGTTCTCTGTCCTTTCTTTTCTAATCAGTGAGAAGAAGTAAAGATGGTTCTTGATATCACACACAAATTTTGACAAAYGCTCAAGATTTTCCACTCCCTTCAAGTCAGCACCAGACAGGAAATGCGGCTCAGCAGACAGAGCTGAAGAGCTGGGCTCTGTTCTACCCACACTGGGTGAACTCTGGCAAGAGCTGGTTCTGCACCTCGCTGTGCCTCTCACCCCACATCACCCACATCATCTGTGGCTGCTATAGGCTCTCCACACCAGGATCCTCCTCCACTACGTGCCTCACACATAATCCAGCCCCGTGGGATGAATAGACATTACTTTAATAAATAAGGAATATGCTGTCAGGTACAAGAGATCCAGACAAAAACACAGCACTGTTTCCAATACTGGTTTTACAGCACACACCRTGGTAACCTAGAGCAGGAAAGAATAACCTGATGTAACCTTCATGAATGCTGATCAAAAAAATTCTAATACATCAAACATATCATCAGTGAGATCACAGTATCCTGATGTTTTATAAAATAGGGACTGAAGTGCTGAAAATACTTGATAAATACTGTATTGCACAAATTCTCACCAATCTTTTATAAATTATCACTGGTGTTTTTTTAGGTTTTATTTAAAGCTCATCAAAAGCAAAGAATCATAAAATTACATCTAAAAATAATCAGCAGAGTTATGATCCTGATCCTGGTTCCCAACAAAAGCCTTCATCTTGCAAGGTCAGAGTATTCCCGCTGACTTAGGAGAACACCTCTGCACACTCACTAGCACCATGAATCTGCCTACAATGAAACATCTTTGCAGCTTGTGGATACTTACAGGCAAGACATTTGACAAGACCTTATTTAATATTCCAGACCACTGTTTAACATTCTACCATCAATGGCTTCTTCATACCCCTATTCCAGCTTTATCTTTTTTCCATCTCCAAGTCACATACTTCCGCTTTTTCATAGCCTACATAGACTATATGCACCAGCCTCTTTCCTACCTATCACCTCTCTTTAAAAAAAAAAAAAATTACCCCAATTGTAATCTTTGTTTAAAATTAAAAAAAAAAAGGCAGTATCTTGGTTTTGGTTCAAAAGAGGGGACACTGCTCCTTGCCCACCAGGAGCTAAATGCAAATCCTGGCACTGTGCAGGCTCTTCTCCCCAGTACATTCTGGAGCCACATTCTCTGTGTCAGTTGGAAATTACTTTACAACCAGTTTTGCATACCTGGTTCCACAATAATCACCCTCTGAATTCTCAGCATTAAGAGCAACATGAATGAAACGTCAACATCTTCACTGTTCTGAAATTACTCTTAAAAGTACCTGTAAAACTAAAGCTACTTAAGCTTCTTAYCTTACATGATCAATTATATTTTAAAGTTAACAAAGCAACCTGTTACTACAATGCAGTTTATCTTCTAACTAAGCCAGTTACTGATTTCTGGATATTTAAACAAATGAAGCACCTGTTACTATCTGTACATCCTGATACAATAATTTCCTGTTACTTAACATGATTTACTAGAAATGAATATAACTCACTACATCAACCAACAAGATGCAATYCTTTGATAGCTGCATTCATTCACACTCTCATTTTCATACTGGACTGCTGATGCAAAACCTTTCTTTAAYTTCCCTGTATCACAAATAATATGGATATACTTATCAATAGCATATTAAAGTTTCTGCCCTCTGGGAAGAAGGCAATGCTTCAATTYAGAACCACATTAATTAACAACAATTACCTTCTTTAAAACTAAAAATATCTATCTAAAACATAAATATTCCAATATATTATACAAGAAAAATGCTTACAAATTAGATACYGCTCCTTGCTCCTTAACAAATCCAAATGCATTTTGAGCATACCATTTACTTACTGGGAGGTATCTCATTTGATGAAAAGTACATCCTAAGAATGAAGCATTATTTTGCACAATGAAATCTTCTTTGTTATGTGGCAGAGTATAAAAACCACGGAAAGAACACTATTTCACTACTTTAATAAAGTGACGCTAACCACTGAAGTTCTAAAATTTTAGTTTGTTTTCTGTAGATCATTATTTGTTATGATACATTTAGGTATTTAAGAAAGAAGTGCCACAAGCCATATGCCACAAGGAAGACAGCCWTATGTCTATGTGAAGTATCAACATCAGATCTTAAAAGCTACATTTAATAATTTCCAAAAACCAAGAATGCACTTATTTATCAGGCAAAACCCAGACAAACAGAAGTGAGTTTTGTCTAAAGCAGAGATGTAGATAAAATATGGTATAAGCTGTAGCTGCTAAGGACKAAGAGAAATTTCCTTCAATGAGATCAGAAAGTAAGAGGACAGCTGAAACTCTTAAAAATTCAAGTCTACATATAAATCCCTTCAAAAATTAAAGGGAGAAGAGGGAGTGGGATCACATGAGAGAGAGAAAGGTCAATGAGGTGTTTCTCTGCCTACAGGCAGAATTCAGGGATGTTTTTTGGCCTAGCAGGAAAATAACCCAGTGACAGAGACACAGAGACGATTGTAAAGATAAAGAAGATGAAAGAGCTTAAGGAAGTGGTCATGTATGTTTAAATACTGCCAATACAGAATTTGATAAGGRAATAGAAGCCAAGTTGTGACAGTTTCTGTAGTCACAGAGTCAACTCAGCYCACAAAGAACTACATTTTATCTACTTACAGCTCCCAGCTTAGTTCAGAAATGCCACCTAAGAAGAAATGAGAGGAGGCTCCCAGCACCACAGCAACTATAAATATCACTGGCATTCATGGGTGAGGACAGGCAGCAGTGAACCCCGAATAGGAAACTGGCAACCGAGGGTGCTAAATGGCAGAAATATTTGATGAAAGCAAGATCATATAAACAATGATTTAAGCATTGATTTCTAGCCAATAGCATCAATGGAAATCCCTCCTAATTCTGTTTGCGATGGATGGCTTAATTCCTGATAACAGGGTCATATGCTGGGAAAAACTTGTCTTAATTGATGGTTCTGCAGTGTGTGTCTATCAGTCTCAGACAGTGATTACACCCCCTGGAAAAACATCTTTTTTGCTGAGGAGTGCCTGAAATGCGGAACCATTACACATGTCCTAAGATGCCCACAACAGAAGGTGCAATTAAAAATGAAGCTCATTAAAAATGCTGGCAGGAAGCTCAAGAAGTGCAGGACAGTGATGAAGAAGGATGGGTGCCTCCAGAGAGCCTTACCAAGCAGCCGTGGGTGCAGCAGCCCCGTGTCCTCCAGCCCTGCTCTGGGATCACTAAAGGTCAGCACAACTCCACTGCTGCTAAGGAGCAGCTCCCAGCACTGAGCGGGGCATGAGGCACTGCAAAAATGCAACACCAGAGAGGTCTCACCTGTGCCACAGCAACTCATACCCCAAACACATCCTGTGAGACCTTTAAACACTCACAGCTCAGACAAATTTCTTCAGTACAAAGCTGGATGCTGCTTCTTCACAAGCGTTCTCCCACAACCCAGTAAAAGCTCCAGCTGTCCCTTGCAGTGGCTGCACATCTRTATGAGATAGATCAAGATTTTACTTTACTGTGAAAGCTGTTTGTTGGGTTTTGGTGGTGGGGGGGGTTTCTACTTTTTTTCTTACCCGCACACTTTTAGCGGTTGAAGATTATTGCATAGCGTTAGGAAAAAAAAAATCACCCAGGGCAAAGACCAAGCTGGGAATGTTTCAGCTCAAGATGACTGTTTCTCAAAATAATGAGCATCTGAACACAGTCCTGGAATCTTAACTGGGATACTTTGGACCAAGCATCTTCCCTACAACAGGCATTTCTGTTTATTACATCTAATTTCATTATGTTTTACAAGTTTACTCATATTTTCCATTTAAACGTGCCCTATTACTTTCAAGACAATGTGTCAAACTCTGATATAGAAAATGCCAGGTGCATCCTGCCTTTCATTTTTATTTTTCCCTGAAATAAAAAGTCTTCATTGTAATTTTCTCCAATCTTGCACCTTATGTACTTAAATGAGCTTTTTAAAACAATTATCCATAAATCTACAATTTTATCCCCTTACTACTCAAGACTACATACTGTCTGAACTGATTTATATTTATAAATATATATATGATACTCACAGATTTAAATTTATTTATATTATATATATATATATATATGATACTCACAGATTTAATTTTCTTGAAGTATCCTTAACAGCTTATTCATAGCTTATAAAAATCAAAATCATGAAGAATTTGAGATTTTATTAGCAATTTTTTAAAATACTGGGTTGCATTTTTTGATTTTTCCAAATACAATGCACTATTCTTTAATTATTTATTAACTTAAACCCATTTATTTCTGCAACTGTCCAASCATCTCTTAAGCTACATATTCCTATCAAGAGTAACACAAGGTATAATAAATACTTGAGGAAGATATCCCACAAACACCTCTGAAAGAGTTCCACAATGGATTTTTTTTGTTCTTCCAGTAACTTTAATCATTACATTTCTTCATTCCTCACAATCTGTTGTCTGAGCTCCAGTACAATTTATCTGGTTTTGGTTATACTATTCCTCAAACTACTTATCTCCAGCAGCAGCAGCTCCAGGCTGTGCCATGCTAAGCTGGAGAGGTGYATTTTAAAGCCCTGTATTTGTCAGATCCTGGGATGCTGTGTGGCAGGGGTGCCAAGCCAAACACAGCCCACTTGAGCAAAGGGTTTCTGAGGCACAGACAACTGGGCAGCACCAGCATCACCAGAGCTGGCAACACTCAAGTGTCAGTAACTTACCTGTGGGGAGATCAGAAAATACTCTGAAAAAACTCCCTAAGATCTCTTCTCTAATTATTATYCTAGTTTTATTTTGKAGCAAGGCAACAACGGATRATCACAAACCTTCTCAAGYTGTTCTTTAAAGGACATGAGACCCACAGCACCAATATGACCAGGAAGAACAGGAGCCGAAGAGCTCAGGGGCTTTACTCAGAGGCTCCTCAGCTGAGGAGCACCAGTGGAACATCCTCACTCCAGGGCACTGGCGAGTAAAATGGAAAAGGATCTTTTCCCAGGCCCTCTGTTAATCTAAGTGGGGGTTTACTGTCCTCCCCAGATTTCTTGGACCCTCTCCTTTCCCCCTGAAGGAAGACACCATGTGAGGACTCAAACTGATGTTTTAATCAAGATTAGGAAATACAAAATACAGTGAAAGCCTATATGGAGGTTGGTCATGTCTAGAGTTACRGACTGAAGTAGTAAGAGCAGGAAACCTGCTGTTGAGCTCTGGCTTTGGTTAGGGATGACTGACAGAAAAGCTGGGATATGGGAGCAAAGGGGAGAGGGAGAACGTGCTTTATATTTTTTAAATCATGCACTGGAAAATACGAGTGTGAGCGSAGACTGCACTGCCCTCTGTAACACAGCACTCAATGTGGGACGAGAACAATCTGCTCTGCTTTTCACATGGTGAAGTATCCAATAAACCTTCCTGAAAATACCCTTTAAAGAATCTTCCATTGTGTCTGAGCAATACAACAGAGCCATTTSGGTGGAGAAAGCTCTCCATGGCTGCTACAACATTGTGTAAGTGCTAGGAGTTCCATCTGCACCATCTTCTCCGAGCATCAGGAGTTCCCATAGTGAAGCACAGCCTTTTGTTACTGTAATTTCTGTTCATCTCTGGCACACACTTAAAATCTGAATTAATTACGGACCAGTACACCAGAACTGCACCAAGATGAGAGAAGAAGTTCTTGGCTGATCTATCAATGAAGCCAGCTGAAGATTGAGGCACACAGGAAGATCTCACCTTCCTCGAAGTGAAGAGTGACAGTATTTCATACCATAAAATCTAAAGTCAGCCTGAAGCATTTTCCCCACTTTTTTTCCAAAAAAGTATTTCTACTTTTAGTTAAAATTTCTCTGGCTATATGCCATTAGCACAAAATTTCAGAATAGAAGAAATTTTAAGCGCATTTAAAATAGTGGTTAATCAGAAATTCTAGTAAGAGACTTTATTAACTAGATTATTCCAAAAGAAAAAGCCCAGATTTTGATACCAGTCTTCTAGCATTCTTATGGGAAATCTGCATCTTGAAACTGCCAGCCTCATTTGAGGAAATGAGGCAAATGTAGCAATCTACTAAAAATCATTTGGCTGTAATAAGTAATTTTAATCAAACAGTTAGACAGAATGGCATTGGAGTTAATGTCTGAAGTGTCATAAACAGATGGGAAATGTGCAGTGTAGCGACTGGTTGTGCACTTCTAACTCAATATCCTCTTCTGCAGTCTGGATTGTGGTTTGATCAAGTCTAAGTGACATGACAAAAACAAATAAAATTTATTCTGAAACTATATTCAACTAAAGAATACACAATGCAGCAAGTATGCTACCCTGCTCGAAAGTGAGATTTGAGGCAGAGCAAAACACCAGGAACAAAAATAGCCACACGCCCACCACCTTCTTCCCCTTAAAAGTTGTGGAGGTAGTGCTGGGGGTTCACTTGTAAAATGGAAGCTCCACTGGGGATGCAAAACAAGCTTGAAATTTAAATAATCTACATCTTTTCTATTTTAGATTTAGCTATAGCAAAGCTGCTACAGCTCATTTCTGCTGCAGATCAAGGGAACAACACACCACAGTGTGGGGACAAAATATTTCAAGCAATTTCTCAGACACTGACAAGTAGTAAATTAGGGAATCTTGTAAGTACAATACAGTAGTCATCCCCTTCTATTGATCACATATAATTTACATCTTACAAAGATGTGAATTCTTGCATTCTCACTCCACAAGGAAAATCTCAATGATTTATTCATTTCAAATAAAAAATAGAAGGTAGATGAGAAGAATTACTTCACAGGCTGTAGCTTTCTCAGGGCACTAGTGCTAGGCTCTTCTTTCGCACTGCCCGAAGGGCCTTTGTGTGCAAGTCCCTCTAATTAACAAGGTGAATCATGCAGCAGTTCCCTAATTAGTGAACATGACAAGCCAATGGAAACAAGCAGACAGACCTGGCGTACAGATATGGTCAACAAAAGGCACAGAAACACACCATTAAAAAATGCCTATTTCATGTAAATAAAATAAAAAAAGCAAGAGAACTAGCATAATACTTAATTTTCCTTTTCATGTTTTATGCTTATCGCTCATTTATTGCGGATATAAATAAGACACGATAAATCAAGGTTTCCAACTGCAAGTCACACCACCTCTCCAAAATCAAAGACTACTTGTCCTACATGAATAAGCATCTGCTTTAAAGAACTGCAGTTACATTAAGCTTAGAACTTTAAGAATCCCTTAATTAATTCTATTCAAAATTATTTTTTCTCGAAATCCTTTTTCACCAATAGATGAAAGGAGTGCAATAGTTGCACTATTATTGCAGTATAAAAAATGCCTACATTCCCAACRTGTCATAATTTCTACCTTTTGTATAAGAATAAATAAATAAATAATAAAAGTGTATAATCAAAGAATCAGATTTGCATTAAAAAGAAAATAAGATGCTCTAAAATATACCTCCTTGTCTTCCTCTTTCCAAGTAAAATATTTTTAATCTTTCACTCTTCCTTCTGCTTTTCCTAAAAACACTCATCCCATCTCAAAAACAACACAAGGGGGTTAATTAATGTTCATTTTATTGCATATTGAACCTTTGATTTGRATTTTTACAATCCCACAACATATTACAAGTCTAAAATGTGTGTCACCACCAGCAGAATATGATTCTTCGCAGAAAAACTCCACTATGTTCTTTGCTCTCTATTCCTTGGCATATTATCATAAGTAAGGAGAACTACAGATTATCCCCTCATTACAGGCTCCTCTTTCTCACTGTCTTGAGAAAAAGAAAAAAAAAATCTGACATACCTTTCGAATTGGGTAAAACTTCCTCATGTTCTAAAATTGACATTCAAAACATTAATATCTAAAACCCCACACTTTTCTGACCAGTCCAGTTTTAAAAATATGGGAATTAAAATACTGGCCCCTAAGAAATAATGGTTCTACATGCCTATAAAGATTGGGTTTTGGCTAGAACTTTGAATAATATTTAATGATGTTGCATTACAGAACTGATCATATGTTTCAATTTTAAATCAATTTTWAATTCACAATAAAAACTATCAGAGATCACAAGGAATCACTGCTGTTTGCTGTGTTTATTTTCCCCTGATCAGTCTGCGTGCACTTCCCAACTTGTCTGGGATCGCACCTAGCACAGCCCTTCCTAGGACAGCTCAAACGCCAGGCTGGGGCATCCTCTTTTAACATCAAGGCACAATGGATAATGTGCTCACAAGTGAACTCTGATCTGCCATATGCACGCAGGAAGGATTCAGCAAACAACCTGTCACAAACGCTTACTGTTCCCAGAGCAGCTCSCAGAGCTCTGCTCAATGTGCTGCACACGCGGCCACAGCGTCATTGGCACAGACAGCTGCACCAAACCAACTACTGCACACACACAGCACACTCCTGCTTTAAAAACCTCTATGCTCTTCTTTGTGTCTTCAGTAAAAGAATCAAGGCGAGGAGAAGGGAAATAGATACTAAACAGGCAAACCCAGAAATTTATGCAAAATCACAAAATTCTGCGTTTTCAAATAATTGCATACACAAACACAGGCTATTTTACATATACCATTACAAAAGTATTTTGCATTTAAGCAAAAATGTTAAGTGTATCTGATAACAATAAATCCTAATTGTCCACAGGAATTGTTTTGATATGAGATTATATCTAATACCAGAGGGACAAATTCTGTTTGTTTTGAATATTGCTACGGATGTCAATAGAGTTATTCTGTAGTTACAATGGTGTGGGGCAGAAGAATTCAATTGTAACATTTGAAATGTGACAGAGACATTTTAAAAGTGACAGGAACAAAACTGCACTCAGAGGCACACAGGGCAAAAATAAAAATCTGCAACACAGAAGAAATCATTCTCACACTTGCTACATAGCTCCCACATGTGCTCAGCATTCCTGAACACGGGCATGCCTGCTAAGGCAGACATTTCCTTACCCACTGGATTTAGGACGTTCGTTTGTCAAATTTCAGAAATTACATCTCCACACAGCTAGATGGACAGAGAAGCATGTTTTAACTGAGGAACTATTTTTAAAGCCCCAGTTRAAATTACCTGAGGATATTTATGAAATGTGTATTCATGATTTTTTCCTTTGTATCACTGAACAGATCACAGGAATCACCTTATATTGCAATATTAACAGAAGCATCCATTGACAGATTTAAGAAATATATGCATTTCAGATAACATAACAATGTACAAGGCATTGAATTATTATACTAGCTCTGTATCCAAATGATCAAATAAACAGAGTAGAACACTGTCACATGTTACTGAAACCCAGCTTGTACTGAGCACCATGACTGCACACAAAACACACAGAAGTTTAATTCAATAGTTAACTATATTTTATCTCTATGTACATTACCAAGATTAAACCTTGACAAAACTGGAAGAAAAAAACTTGTCTCAGGAAACTTTGCCAAYCTCTCATGGCCTCAAGTTACTTTTCTCCTCTGCCAAAATTCAGAGCATTGTTTGACTCCTGCACCTAAAATAAGGTACAAGTTTTCAGTCTGAGACTTAATTAGAGAAGCTCATAGGGGGAGGTAATGGACCTGCACATCCTTTAGGTGTTTCCATGCAACCTGGCAGTCTGTATCACTCTATTGTGTAGTCTAGATCACTAAAAGGCAAAATAGCAAAAAGGTGCACAGAAGTTACTTCTTAGAGAGAGGGAAACAATCATCTCTTATTTTTGTTTYCTGACACACCCTAGCACACAACAGATTCCTTGAACATATTGCTTAAGAAGAAAAAGCTAGCAAATGCTGATGACAGRCCACTATTAAAAGAGAGAACAATTTTGCTGAATACTGAATTTACTGTTCCTCAAAACAGGAAGCTGGAAATATCTGATTTAAATAAACAGCAGCATACACGGTGAAGTARTAACATATATTCACCAACCCTCTCAATCATTACCTGCCACAGGAAGGCACAGCAGATCTCCTGCACATTCTCCAGGCACCCTCTGTGGGGAGCCCATCTCACTTGTCCAGGGCTGGCACGTGGCCACTACGGCCACCAAATGCCCCTTGTGAAAACACAGATCACACTTCTCCAGAATTTAAACACAGATTTCAAAAATAAATAGACAAAATTATTCTACTTCTCATAAAAATATGCTCTCACTAATTTAACCTCTAGTATGTTTCTAGTAGAGTGGACATCCTGCTCCTCTCCTGTTGTCCTGAACACAATTAACACCTGAGTTTAGCACTTATGCTCTGCTTTCCCATTTTGTATATTTGACACTTCCTAAAGCTTGCTTAAATTATCCAGCATGTTTGCCAGATATGAGCTCTTCCAGGGTAGATTAGTTTTTTATTATTATTACWATTCTTTTGGAAAAAAATAGATTGTTAAGCACCTTGCCATGGGAAGATGCCTTTTCACCTTTAAGAGAAATCTTCAGAATCTACATGGTGTTATTTCTATTTCAAGAATATAAATGTCTGTTCTGGATATAAATACATTTTCTACTTGTGAAGGGAAAGGACACTGGTGCAAGAAGCCTGCTCTGTACTCCATGGCTGTGCAGACTAAAAAACCCATGAACTGTAATTGCATCACACTGTTTTTCAATTTGCTTCACTTCAACACTACCAGATACTGAGATATCAGTTTTTAGGAAGCTGTAACACCTCAGTGTACAGACACTCAGCAGCATAAATATAAGTAACATATCTTTCCACTCCAGGAAATCAGGTATTTATGACCATTTCCATGGAAATCTAGAAGTTAACCACCAATTCAGCAGCAATTTACAACACTAAATGAAAACAAAACTCTTACAAATCATTACTCAACTGCCCAGTAACAGTAGAAATACATTAATACCTTTCAAGTATTTACATTTTAGAGATAATTACATCTACCTTAAGCATATTTGARGGAAAAGCAATCTATACTGTGAATGACAATAATAAACAGTTTTTACTTAAAAGATTACTGTTATTAAAGGGTAACTATTTACTCAGGGTATGTTGAGCAGTATCTCATTATTCAGCCAAGATGAYATAACTACTCTTCCACAGGCTGACACAGTATTTTTTAACAAGACTAAACTAAAAATAGAAAATAGATGCTAACACACCTTTCATGACCTCTGCATGTTACTGCCCAGCCACACAGCTTGTAGTTCAGAGAACAGTTGCATAAAACCTAGCTACAGTCAGAAATGTTGAGTGCTTAGTAAATCAGAACGGACACTTTTTACCTTACTATTAAGAGYATTAAAGAGTCTCAGAAATAGGCTGGCAAAGAAGTTTTAAATTAATGTGTTTAAAATTTTGCAATACATTTTTACTTCTGCTYTAACTGTGCTCCCATGAACTCTTTAATCTTCCACTACCAGGTAAGAAACAGATCCCAGATTTCATGAAAAGCAGTGTTCTATGAAATGTAAACATTCCAAAAGAGGACACACTCCCTGCAGACGGGGAGGTGGGTGTGGGGAGCACGGGGAGGTCTGCGTGTGGATCTTGCACAAAGAGGAGCCGAGGCAGGGACAGCCAGAGCCGGGATGGGCAGGGACAGCCAGAGCCGGGATGGGCAGGGACACACCGAGCCGGGATGGGCAGGGACACACCGAGCCGGGATGGGCAGGGACA
>NW_026623453.1:875819-880576 GCF_030028575.1 Malurus melanocephalus
AAAAAATCTTTTGGAAAAGGAAGTACCATTGCATGCACTCCCCTCTGCCTCTTCTGGTACCTCTGGATGCCACTGTCAATACTCAGGACAGGCAAACTCAAATCACCCTTATCACAAATCTTACATACCAGTCATGGAAACAAACAAGCTCCCTTATCTCTCCGCCAAACTAGGTTGTCCAKGCATCCAAAAGGGATTAGAAACAGGAAGCTGCCACCCTCCACTTGCTCAGCAGTGCTTTAAAACCAAAAAGGAGTAGCACTGGTTATTCCTACAGACRTGGAAGGAAAACTGCAGGTTTGAAGATTCTACTGTTACCATCTTCAAAAAATTCATTTTACAAGAGGAAGTTCCTTCTGGAGTATTTCGGTGACAATTAGAAAAGAAAAGTCACCCTTCAGCTTCAGAAATTCTTTGCAAAAGCTTTTATCATTYTAAAGGCAAGTTCTAGAAATTCACATTTAAGTGAATTTAAGTTCTCCTGCTGTATAATGATAGGCTTCTTATTGCAACAGCCTTATATCAGGCAGGACTCCATCAATGTGTGTGCGCTCTGGAAGGTGATAGAGACAACAGGGATGGCTTTTTCCTTCCCTACCACCTCTTTGCTTTTAAAACATCAAACCCATTAGGTAGAACAGACTTTGTAACAGGTATTGCTCTTTTGAAACACCCCAATACATTTCACACCAGAACTATATTTTGGAAGTGAATCTTGATTCTTCCTCACTRCTTTTACTTGAAAATTAAAGAGTACAAAGTTATTTAAAATTTTGTTAGGAAAGATGAAAAAACAAGAAATCACTACAAAAAGAAATGCCAACTTTTACAGGTGCACACAGCTCTTGTATACAACTTGCACAATTCAAGCACAACATGGGAACCCTGTTGGTACCAAGGTAAGACAACTGCTGTATTTCATTGGTTATGCAGAGCTGCTAAAGTCTCCAACAGTACATTGCACCAGGACAAATAGACTTGTCATACCAAATCCAAGGAAATGACACTGCTGMTGGGTTAATTTGAAGGCTGATATCTTTTAAATACTGACTCAGTAAGATACCAGCTAAACCAGGAACAATGCTTGACTAGATAGCTTGCTTTCTTGGTCCTTTCTCTTGTCATACTCACAGAAGCATTGAAAGGGTTGGCTCGGAAAGGAACTTAAAGACCCATCTCATTCAATGAGCAGGGACACCTTCCACTGACCCAGGTTGCTCTAAGCCCTGTCCAACCTGGCCTTGGACACTTCCAGGGGTGGGGTAGCCTCAGCTTCTCTGGGTACCCTGTGCCAGGAGCTCAGCACCCTCACAGGGATGAGCTTTTTACTCATATCTAATTTTTTATTAATATGTAATCTAACCCTACTCTCTGGCAGTGGGGAGCCATTCCCCCCTGTCCTGTTGCTCCAGCCGGGATGTGCATCTCCAGCCTCTCTCTGCATCTTTCCTGTCAGCTCCTCCAGGTACTGGAAGGTCACAATTAGGTCACCCCGAAGCTTCTCTTCTCCAGGCTGAACAATCCCATCCTCACTGTCCCATTTTGTTTTGCAGATGCCCCTGCTCTCCAAGCTTTGCAACCTCATTTATAAACATCTCCCATACAAAGCCCCATAGATCTGACATGGACCTTCATGAGGAACAATACATGGGTGCAATACTAATGATCCTTCTCACACAAGGCACTAACAGTGGTGTAAACCAAGCTCTAAGAGTTTGTTTTCTAGGTAGCAAGCATAAACAAATGCGTGTTCTTACTTTATACTACAAAGATGATGTTATAAAAATAGTTTGCTCCTTAAGAATGGCTGTGTATTTACCTCATCTATCAATAAAACAGCATTTCCCTTTCAGAATGCTAAAATCCAACAGTTAGAATAGTCTTGAAAACTAAGCACTCCTGTTAACTAAACCAGAGCTGGGCAGTCTGGATGTTGGAACAATGCATCACCATGGAATGCCACCAACTTCATTCTGTAGAAAGAAATTATTATGTTAGACAGGACTGGATTTAATTTAGATTTCTGGTAGACTAATAAGGTAAGCTTGGATCAAGCTTGGGTTAAAGRAAAAAAAAACCCAACCCTTGACTCTGTAATTAATGTACATTTTACCTAAGCAGGAATAAACAATTTGACTCAGCTGGAAGATATCATAGCYATTCCTCTGATCCCCTGGCATTTTTCTGTCAATTATCCAATTCCTGACTCTGCACAGCAAGGGTAACACCACACTTCAGGCCAGACAACTTGTCACAACTTCTGCTCTAAGCTCAGGTGAACAGACTGGAATTGTCATCAGCTTCAATTTTACAAAGAGATATGCAAGAAGTTTTGCAGAATAGAAAGATTGATATTGACCAAAGTTCTTCAGGACTTGTAGAATTCATCACAGGGCAGTACCTCATCCTTGGAAACACAGRAAATCTGGAAGACCTACACACCAAGATCCCCATGCAATAAACCTGTTACTGGTTATAGATTATCTGCTTTCCTCAGCAGCATTTGCAGATGCAAATGCAATGTTATTCCTCTCCTGGATTATAAATTTTGTAATCAACTTCAGTCACCAGAACTGGGACTGAAGCTAACACAAGCAGTAAACTTGATAATGCAGCARGACTTCCAGGAGAGTATTTTGACTGGTAACAGACCACCCCTCTCTGTGGTGCAAGTTTAATACTAATGTTTGAGGTCTTGTAATGACTTTGTAACTTCAAAAAAATCTTGTACTCTAAAGCAAAATCCAGGGCAGTGTTGCATGAGCTTCAACAGAACAAGAATGGTCAAAGTATTTTTCTGGGTACAAACACCAGACGTKTGGTACAGGAGAGTATAAGACAAGTGACTGTTACCTAACTTTCTACTTGTGTTGACAAAAATGCTTATATTCCTTATGCATCCCAGCGGTAGCATTGGGAACCTGGTGCAGAGCATGGTTCATGAAATAACTCTGTCCTGAGGAATCCGTGTTGCCTAAACACTGTTTCATCATTACTTCAGGTATCGCACTCCTCACTTTTCCTTCTTTCCACCTAAYGACACACAGATTGGTTAGAGAGCTATGTGGAAATTTAATTAAAATTTATTCCTGTTCAAGTGCTCCATTTCTCAGTGGACTGTTTTATAAGAAATCAATTTAAGGTAAGATTGTTGCTTTTCAATCAATATTTTTATGTCAGGCACAATAAAACAGAAAACTTACTTAGACTTCTCATCACTGAGACACTGCATTAGTAGCACAGTCTCTTAAAAGACTTTGGCTTTGAAAAAGTGAATAAATGAACTTGCCAAACAAAACAAAATCCTTTTCCTTTGCTTTTCATTTTCAGTAATTACGATAACTGCAGCATACTATCATTTAAATATTTTAAAAGAAACCAGTCCTACTGAGATGATAAATAAATATTAGTGTGGTGACAAAAAATATTTAGAGTAAAATTGTTTTCCTATTGTAATCACTAAGTACATAATGCTGGAGTTTCAAGAATTCTGCTGCAAGTTTTTCTGGGGGATTTAAAACCTCTAAGGCAATGTTAGAACCACATAAGATATACATCTRTGATGTACATATTTCATTATTTTGAAGAGAAGCATCCTGTAGCTTCTTCTAGAACTCCATCTGCTASCAGTCCACATATTTTCTGCATTTAACTCAGAAAAGGATACTGTTCAGAGCCTAAGCCTCAGCCTGGCAAGGCTCTCATTGCAGGAGACACTGTGTCTGTGGGGGATGGCAGCACCCAGGCCAGGGGATCCCGCAGTGCTGCCCAGGACACAGCTCCCCTGGGAGCAGGGACCAGCCCGAGTCTGCCCTGCTCCCGCAGCAACGGAGCACYCCCACAGCTCCTGGCCAGGCAACAYTCACAAACCCTGAAATGCTTATGTGAAAGGGCCTGGTCCAGCCCCAGGCAGCCGGGCCACCCCTGCTGACAAGGGCAGAGCTGTTCTGCATCCCCCCAGCATCCGAAGCCTTCTGGGTATGGACATCAACAGGTCAGAGACCTCCCTGGCACGAGCACAGCTGAGAACAGATTGCACTGAGTGTTATCTAACCTGATCTAGGGCCTGGATACATGCCCAGACATTTATGGTGTCTGCTTTAAGCTTTCATCATTATGCAATATTTTTGGTTGGTGATGACATGAAAATTTTAACTGAGTTAATCTTTCAGGATCAAGCTCAGCTATTTGACTTTTAAATTGAAACATTTTTAAGGCAACAGACCCTGATATGTAGAACATCCCTAACAGAAATGATATTGAGAATCTTTCCCTCCCTGCCTTTCCTTTTTTTTTCTATTACTATTATTAATTACTAGGTGTTGACTCAGATATTCCTAATCTTGATCTTTTCTTGCTATCAATTACATGGCCTGTTTTATGTTTTATTTAATGAAGCCCTTAAATGGAAATTAGAGAACTCATAATTTCTTTAACTTACATCTGTGACTTCCAAACTACATAAATCAGTGTATTTCCTAAAACTTGATGTTAAAAGCTTTRGTCATGCTTTGCTCATTGAAACTTAACAGGATCAGTTTAGCAAAACGTAAAAGTTTCAGTGGTTTTCTAAGCACTGTCTAACAACAACAGTCTGGGAAAAAAAATTACTATGTGTTGGCCAAAATCGAAAATTCCACTGCTTAGGATTAATTAAAACAATTAAAAAGTGAACKAAAACCAGTAAGTAACCATCACCCGGGGCAGTGTCCCCATCACCTGGAGCAGTGTCCCCATCACTCAAGAGAGTGTCCCCA
>NW_026623453.1:881256-886447 GCF_030028575.1 Malurus melanocephalus
CTGTCCCCATCGCTCACAGCACTGTCCCCATCGCTCACAGCACTGTCCCCATCGCTCACAGCACTGTCCCCATCGCTCACAGCACTGTCCCCATCTCCTGGAGCCTGTCCCATCCCTGCCCCTCCTGTGCCACTCCCTGTGCCAGGGAAGCCTTGGCTGGCTCGGCTGACCTGAATCCCGGCCAGGGCAGCCCTGCAGGCTCTGGCACTGCTTGTACAGAACTTCTGCTTGAYGCTGCCTACTGGGAAATGTGCTTTTACCATCCCTGCCTTTTACTTTCACTGCCTCCAGCTTCCAAAGGCCGGAAAAGAATCACCAGGAAAGCAAACAGTGCTGCAGCAGCAATGCATTAATTGCAGCTCTGCTCACTTCCGGCACCACAGCAGCTTCAGTTYGCAGCTCCACAGCCCACTCTGCCTGCCATCAATTACTGTCAGAAATCTGATTCTTCCTTTGCATACACTGGCTACAAACAAAACCCAAGCACTATTAAAATCCTGTCTCTTTTCCTGCCAAATGACTTGATTAYTCTATTTCATTTCAAGACTTGCTTGACAAATCCAGTTCTGGAAACACTAAGGCCTGGTCTAATGTTTACAAGAACTCATTTCAGCAAGTCTTACTACATAATCACATAATGAAATAAAGACAAATAAAAACCACCAATGTATTTGGATTTTTTTTACTGTTATATATAAAAAAAATCAGTGTAGCTAACGGGACTACAGAAAACTGCCAAGAAAGAAATGAAACAGGAAGCACAGGTCAATACAAAAGAACTTCATACATGCATTTTTCTCTATATATTACCTTCCAATGCATAATTATTAACTGCTAATGTGTATATCCAAACAAGCTGGCTAAAAAACCCAGCATCATTTTACTGAAATTGCTTTCAACTGATAGATATTTCARTCTTTCTAATTGATTTAAGTTACAGCCAAATCCTAAGCCATGAGATGCCTTAAGCAAAGGACAGTGACTCATTTATAGCAAATTAAGGTACCCTTAGAGTAACATATCAAAACTTCCTCAGAAATCATATGATATTTTTATATTATTGTAATTTAGTTAAATGAGTAAATAGTCCACTGAATCACAGAGTAGAGAAAATGACTGGCAACTACATTACTTGAAARAATGTTACCAGAACAAAATTGTTAAGTAGCACATTTCTAAAAAAGTGACATCTTACATAAGACAAAGGCATACATTTTCCACCAAAATCTAGAGCTGCTGTCATCAACAATCTAACAAAAGCTACAGCTACCTAAAATGGAAATGAAAATGTAATGTATGGAAATATT
This sequence comes from Malurus melanocephalus, assembly GCF_030028575.1. Classification (NCBI taxonomy): domain Eukaryota; kingdom Metazoa; phylum Chordata; class Aves; order Passeriformes; family Maluridae; genus Malurus; species Malurus melanocephalus. Next base: position 882,564 of record NW_026623453.1, read on the forward strand.
CTCTTATAAAATCTCCTTAGGCTTCACATGTATTAATGTATTAGTTTGCAAACATTAAGATCAAAGGCAAAGCAACAAATACATCCTAAAAAGTTTTTAGTCAGATTTTTATTAACGATATACAAGTAGCAAGGCATAAAAAATTAATATGTTCAAGCCTTGAAATGTCAAGTGTAATGATCTCTAGCTCTGCTTACCTCCTTTGCTTTTTGTTTCAGTCTAGCTTGCTCTGGGTCTTCTTGCCTTGAGCGACTCTACATGTTTAAAAAAAATGGGGAAAAAAGGTTAACAGATGGTTTAAGAACCCCTCATCTGTTGCAGCAAGTTAAAAAATAGCAAAGAAATAGGAACAGGATACAAGGCATCAAACATGGAACACTTAAATTGATAGAAGTGCAATTTCAAACCTATGAGCCTCACCCAAAAGACTGTTAAATATTCAGTTGTAAATGAGACATAGGCTAGATTTGAATTTTTTTAAAAAAGAACAACCCGACCATGTTTTTGTCAATGCTAAAGTTTCCATACAGGTTTAAATTTCAATTATTTAATATAAATGAATTCAAGCACCCAAGAGCGGAAGTGACACCCTTTCCATTATCTGAACTTTTAAGTCCTTACAGTCACTTACTTAAAAATTTACTGTTTGCAATTGAGCTTGTATTTAGCTCTTGGTAGAGAATGTGGAGAAAACCATTGAACAGGTGCCCTTCCAAAAGGTAAATCTTTATAAAGATACTTCTATTCCAAGTGAGCTGACTTTGAGTACAGCATAGAAATACACTATGTTAAACCCATTCATGCACCACTAATAATATTAATGTTGTAATTTAAAAACCAGATAAATATTGCTAAATTATAATTCTTGTGTTTTCCTTCAAAACCAGGAAAAMCAGCTCAAAGATTGTTTAATTGCAGCAACAACCTGTAACAGCACATTTCCTTATGCAGACTATTYTAAAACCATGTCTTTGAAACTATTAAATTTATATTTGTGCTCACTCCATGTTGTCAAACTGATGGCATTTAAAACTCCAGAGGCAGATCATGCACACATTATACTTCTATAAATGTGTGATGGGTCAGCATTCAGCAAAGGCTGCGTAAAAAGTTGTAAGAAGCTGCAATAAAACTTGTGACACCCATGGAAAACRTTTGCTCCTGATACCTGAGAGATGTAGTAGTTCTACTTCAGTATTTCTTTGAGATTTAAAGTGATATCATTTACACAACTCCTAAAGGGATAGGAATATCTGTGCCCTCTGCTATCTGTCGTTCTCTGCTTATTGCTCTGCTGAAGGCAGACCTGAAACTTGAAAGAATATTAGTTTGCAGACTTACATATTCTCATATTTTTTCTGATGTTTAAATTTTTCATACCATATTCTGGTAAGAAGTCAAAACTCCATTAAGAAAACCAAAGAGAGAGAGGTTTTAAGGGCTTACACTTAAAAGGGTCATGTGCTATTTCTGATACACCTGGAGAGTGCCTTGGCTATGATTTGGCAGACAGGGCAACAATGGCACAAAATTCTCTATCCTTTTTCCTGATAGTTCTTGTTGGTTTGCAGTTTTTGTGGCTTTGATTGGTTTTTTTGAGCTCAGATTGATTTCTTTCAGCTAAAATAGCACACATATAAAACACAGTTCTGATAAAGCATGGTGACATTAAACAATAGTGAGGTTTTTAGATSTGCTTAACTCTTCCACTGTGCACATCAGCTTCACCTTCCAACACCATCTACAGTGCTTTTGTGTCWGTTGGCATAACAAGATGCTTGACAGGACAGTAGCAAAGGAGTAACAAATTAAAATTTGAGATAGCCAATGACCAAATCTCATGTTGTAGTTGTGCCAACCAAAGAAGAAACTCCACCCTAACAAAGGCTGAGGTTCCTTCTAACTGTTGTGGCCAGACAGAGAGAATGATGTAGATTATCTGACCCAGTTAATGTTCAAAGGACAAAAAGAYATTTCGTTAAATTTGTGGGTCTGCCAGAGAGGTGGGTCTCTAATCAGCACAGCAATTACTAAGAACTTGATTATAATTATACCTATTAGGTCAAAGCCCAAACTAACAAAACCCCAATCAGTGAGTTGCTTCTCTAGGAGATAGGCTCAGGTCAGTATTGATGGACTGAGCTGAACTGGGTCCTTGCTGTCACCTTGCAATCACAGTTCAATCAGTGGGAGCCTCAGTTTCTCCAGTATGATGCATGGAAGAGCATATTTAGACCTTTCATGGGTTTTGATGATAAATTCATAAATGTACAATGAACTTCTATTGCCTAGTGAGTGTCACAGTGAAAGCAGCACAGAAATACAAAGTATTGTTACACTGCTGTATGAAGCTGAAACATTTGCCAAATGCAAAGTACAAGTTAAAAGCACATCAACTTCAGGAGAAAGCAGTGCCCTGGGAGAATCCAGCTGAGACTTCTGAAACTGTGACCAACTTTCTACAAGGAAATGATAGAATCCTGGAAAACACACCAGATCCACATTGTGTTTGGGGACATTGAAAGAAAGCTTAAAGCAACAGAAGCAAAGTAACTTTGCAATTTCCTGAGCTCCATAAGTGAACGGAAAACTTTGGATGTGCTACAGAGTAACACATTTGGAAGTTGGGGCTTTTTCTTTCCCCCCAGAAACTGGCCAAATAAAAGTAAATCTGGAGTTCRGGATAATCTCAACATGCAAAAGCAAATCATCTGCTCTGTGTGAACCTCCATCTTTTTCCCAATAAATATATGATAAAAATTATTACAGAGGTGAAAACAGGTACTTGGCTCCTGAATGATATTGAATACAGGAATCTTGCTTCAAAAAGGAAGATCTAAAATACTAGGTGAAGTTACAGATRTAAATCCAGATTGTAGGTGAAGATAGAATTACTTTCATATTCAGAATAATGCAATGGTTTTGTAGTTATTGCTTGAATCCAYGCCAAACAGCCTTTCCAAAGAGCCCAGGCTAGCTCTTGCTTCACACAAGCAGAATTCCAGATTTACACTGGATGTGTCATTTCTACTAAATAAAAATTAAGGAATTTAACTGTTTTGTATTCAGATAAATATTAACAGATTTTTTTAAAGCTAGTTTTTAAGACTAAAGTACTTTCCTGGTGGCTACCATGTCAGTAAGCTTCAGAAATAAAATCATCAGCATATAGAGGCTAAAATGTATTAAAGGACAAGTACAAACACCAACTATTTCATTAATTCTGCACTTTATGATCTAATGTAATTTTTAAAAAGTTTCACCAATGCTGATGCAACACTGATTAAAGCAAATATAAGCAAATGCAAATGTCATGCTTAACAGAGGTGCCTAAATAAGCTTTAGAAATGTCACTTCCCTTTACACTCCATTCCACACATGAACATCCTTCCTTCCTCTGAAGAGTTTGAACAATTTTGCTGCTGCTCGGCTCTTRCTCACGTCTACATGTCAACATCACCAAACATTTATTTTAGCATTTTACACTTACTTTTGTCAAGCTACTGACTAATCACTCCTAGTGTGGTTTTTCTTTAAATTGGAGTTTAACTTTTTTCTTCAAGTTCTCATATTCTGGGCTTTCTATTCCTTTCTCCTTTCCTTCTAACATCCATATCTTAATATGCAGCACCTCACCTGTTWTATAAAACATGCTTTTTCAAAATCTTTTAATGCATCAATGTCTCCTTCCCCTAAAGCTTTGAAAACACCCACTAAACACAGAACCCACCAAATCAAATACTTTCAAGTTTAACACAATTCCTTTGTCTTTCCCTCCCTGTTGATCACGTCTAGATCTGTAAATAAAGCAGGCTGCATTTGTGCAATTTATTTTCCTGTAAATGAAAAAATACCTTCAGAAGCAAGCAAGCTTCCCATAGCAC
>NW_026623453.1:887246-898594 GCF_030028575.1 Malurus melanocephalus
CCGGGGAATCATCGCACCCGCCCTGCCCGGCCGGGAGCCAACAGCGCCCCTGCCGGCTGGGACTGGAACTGCACCAAAGGGGAGGCTGTGTCTCTGTRAGGCTGTCACTGGGTTTGKGRYTGGGYTGGTTGTTGCTATCGTTATTGTTACTTGTTTCACTTTGTTATACATATTAGTAAAAACTGTAATTCCCTTTTACCCATATTCTTGCCTGAGAGCCTGTAATTTTCAAAGCTGTAATAATTTGGAGGGAASGGGCGGGGGGTCACATCCACCACTCCAAGGGGGGTCCCTGCCTTCATTGGCAAGCACCAATGTCTCTCAAASCAAGACAGAAACCCAGGACTGATCTTAAGCAGGTAACATACTTTAAAATACATTAAAATGCTGTCTCCTACTGAGAACTTATTCAGCAAACCAGGTTTGTTAACATCTCTCCCAAACACCAGCTACTTTTATTAAACCAGACAACCTGATATTTTAATTGTGAAGAACGAAAGTGCTCTGTGTTAGAAAGCTTTTTATCTGAAACTGAAAGCTGCCCAGATCACATTAGGACTATGGAAATATTGGACTTTCAAAGTATGAAAAGCAGTGTATGTTAAATGTGTGTATTCAAAATAATAGAAAAAAGGGGGTTCATTAACATGTTACCAAGCGCCCTAATGTTCCAAACATCAACTTTTCCCCTGGCTTGTGTTAAGGCAGGAGCCCACAAAAAGAGACTTCTAATTACCCACATAACRGTGGTGAAGTTTTAAGGGGATTTTGGATTTCATAGGATTGTCTTAAATTASAAAGAAACATTATTTTTTAAATGATTATGGTATTTATAACCCATGTAATACTTAAATACATGCACCAATTATCTTTAAGACTGGAGCATACTCTGCATCTGTGCAGATGAACAGACTAAATACTTCTGACATGATTGACTATCATAATTATTCAATATTTTGATTATTAATGTCAAAGTTGCACTATTGCTGAGTTTCCAATTCACTAAAAATAAGAAGCTTTCTGTTAGATTTGTAAGGATTTTGAAGTACCAGCTTGCTACACCTGTGTTGGGACAGGTCTCACAGGGTCTCGCCTGCGTTCAGCCACAGCAGATCCCAGTTAAGGCACTCAGCTCTCCTGCCCCTTCCCAATACATACACTGRGAGTCTGTAATGCCTCAAATTCATCTTTTCTCATTAAATAAGGTTAAGAGTCACAACTGCAGGTGCTGTACTATAGAGAGCCACTGCTGTGCCAACAGTTTCAATTTTAACCTATTTTTCCCCATTGATGACATTAGAACTTCACCCACGGCTGTACCAGCTTATAACTTTCACTTTTAATTAAAGAAATTAAATTGGCAACATGAAACACTTTGCTTTCACATTAGCTTTGTTAATAAAAAGTGGAAGTTAAAAGCATCATAGCTGAGGGTAAAACGCTGCTCAGTGTTGCGACCATGGTGTGGTGGAATGCAAAAGCACAGGTATAAAAAATTATTTACATYAAAATCATTAAAACTGCAGTAACAAATTCGGAGAAATTCAGAAAAYTATCTCAACACAATAACTCCCCCTTGCTCTCCTCTCATCAGAAGCAAGTTCTAAGTGCCCAAGCGGGCAGGAGGCTGCATTGTATCCACTGCTCTCAGAAGAGAGGGAGAGGATTAAATTGTAACCATGGCTGAACTCCTCTCAGACTCACGGAGCAGCCACTCCAAGTCATCACAGCACTCGTGTGGAAGGAAACCTGCAGCACCAAATTTCAATGATCTCTTTAATAAAAAAGCCCTTCAGCCTGTAGGAATAAAAATCACTATCATCGTTAAATGCTAATTAACTTTACAAACAACTCTACACATTAATTTCCATTTACTTCTAWAAATTTTCTTTTTACAGAACATCTTACTCTTGTGATAGTTGTATTTAAGATCCCAGAACTTGACAGACTTGTGCTACTAATACTCAGCATTCAAAAATAATTGACTAATTGACTATATACATTGGAAATTAAATTTCAACATTAATTTTATAATAAAATAAACATGCATTCAGCCAGTTGGAGCAGATCAATTAACACACTACTTCATCATAGATTCTAACATAGAAATACGTTTCATTCATTTTCTGAGAGCCAGGACAACCCCAAGCTGTAACTTTTTACTGTCACCATTCTCTCCAAAAATAATTCAAAAAGAAAAACAACAAAGCAACAACAAATCAGCTATAACCTCCTACTCTTTCTGCTGCCAGAAATGTTTCCATTATTAGCCCAGAACTTCATTCAACCTGACAGACACCACCTGCATTTTCCAGGTTTTGGAAATAGTTCTGAAAGCAGCAAGAAGACAGATTTACTATAATAAGACCAATGCTTTGTTGGGTTTGAGTTGGGATTGTTTTTTTGTCGTGTTTTTTTTAATAGAAAATCCACACAAGACACACCATGTCAAATGTAAAGGTAAATTCCTCAAGTGATTTTAGTCTGGCTTTTGACCTTTCTGCAGCCTCCAGCCTCTCCTCAGCTCTCCCCAGCATTCCCCGTTCCAGTCTCCAAAGGCTGAGGATGTCTGGYTCTGCACACACAACAGCCAGTGGCTCTTCCTGCCTAAACAAACCAGGGCCAAGAGTTGACTCTCCCAAATATTCCCTTTAAAGAGACTGCTCTGCTGTTCATACACAACATGGTCCCTCCTTGTGCTTTTYTTTTCACCTGTGATACTCATGCCAGGAAGGAAACCCAAAATCAGCAACAACCAATGTAGCTCAGCCCCTCCTGTGCGTGTTGTGGAATATTTTGGAATGTTGTGGAATGTCCTGAAACGTGGGACGTTGTGGAACACGATGCTGGATCCCTGAGGTGCAGGAAATCATTCTGGCTTCTGAAACAGTGCAATAGTGATTTCAATTTTTAGATTTTTAATGTAAAAGAAATTGTATGTTGCATTGCTACTACAGTATAGCATGATTTTTCCTTTGCTGTCACATTTGTCTTCCCCAAAATATCTCACTGGAATGAGAACATCAGTCACAATTCTTCAAAGCTTGTGATATGAAGTTTCTATTACTCAAGTATTTCCCAGGCAAGGRACACAAGATTTTGTCAAATTCTCTCATTCAACAAGCTAAATAATATTGCTTGTTTGTTTCAGACACTCATGTAGCTTCAAAGTTAATTTTAACCTCAGTGACTTTCCTTGGAATGTCAAAAATTGTATTTTTTGAAACCTAACTTCAACCTTCTCATCTGATTTGATCTCTCATTCTCCCAAAAACACTTCCTAAAGCAAAGCCAACCCCATCTGAGTGCTTACAAATTTTGCAATCATTTCCAGCTGCAACAACTGAAATTATGATTCCAGATCAACCAGAACACTTGTGTCAATTTTTTTTTCTCCTCCTAAAGAAACGTACCTACCACTCAAAATAACAAAAACCTGCACACCTGACACTTTCTTTGGCCATCATTCACATATGAATGTTTTTAACCCTTACTGAGCTATAATGCTAAATCACCAAATCAGTTTCAAGACTTCCCAAAGACTCMTGCTGCCTCCCCTTTGACTTAAATCTATTCCTGCATTTTTCATTATCTTCTCCAGCCATTATCCTGTTACTGAGTAGATTATTTAATACCATCCACTTCCAAGCCCAAAACATTTCCTTCACTATCTTAATCTTCATCAAAACCTGGACTGGGCTATTACCAAGGTTCCAAAGTGTAAATAATCACAAAATACTGTTCACTGTGCAAGTTCAACCTGTTCATGCTCTTCCAAACAAGGCAGTAGAGGAGGTACCACCAGCAGGACACTTTGAAACTTTCCCTGAAATTATTCTGCTGAGTAACATTAAAAACATGTTGCACAATGACATGTCAAACACAACACCTCCAAGATAGAAGATCACAGTGTTTGCTTAAAAGACACATTAAGAAGCTGTAGTTATAAATAAATACTAGCATGATTTTTACATTTAAGCATCTGTAGCAAGGAAAAGAGAAATTTCACTTTAAACCCCAAAGTGTTTTATCCTTTAAAGACAACACTGTCAAGGWGACAAAGGTGCCATGACTGGGGGAACAAAGCCTTTTTATGGTGGGTATTTGAGCTCCAGAGGCAGTTTAAGCATCTCCCCCTCTCAAACACAAAGTGGGTACTGAGGGGTACCACGTCACCAGGCAGCTGGGGCAGGTTTTAACTGTGCCCATTTCACTACTGTGTCATTACAATTACTGCATCCTTCCCACACGGCAAGTTCAGAAAATAAACAGAAAAAAACAGATTCCTGGGCAACGAGTTGGAACACAAGAATTCAGAATAAAGACCTCAGCAGATATCACTGTTCATGTACAGGTGCTTTTGCATTTCAGCAGCACCACAGATTCTAAGGAAACAATGTAAAATCTATTGTTTAGAATATACATTTGTAATCTGATCATAYTTTGCCAAACTATGTCCTATGTAAGCCTTGCAATGGGTCACCCCTGCACCAGAACAAACTGGGGAGCAGCAGCTGAACAAAGGCAGCTTGGTTCCAAAGTGGCATTCACAGTCAAATCACCACATCATATAAGCATCTCCCATGAGGTTCACAGCATCTTCAACTTCTCTCTCTAAACATTCATAGTGATAAATCAGCACTGCTCTTCCATGGCTACTCTGGGGTTTGGTTTTGTATTTTTAACACCTTCATTTATTTTTCACCTTCAGATATTTTTACARTATACCACATATTTCTTCCAAGCTGTCTCCTGGTTATGAATTCATTATTTTGATTTATGCATTCATTATTTTCATTAAGGTAGTTTTTTTTCAAATCAGTTAGGGGATTCTTTTAATTCCTTTGTTGCAGAATTATTTCATTTGCTCTTTCTGTAATCTGTAGGAATCAAACTTGATCATCATGTATTTATTTACTAAATTCAGACTTCACAGGACTTTATATTAGCCAAGACTAAAACAATAACAAAAAAACCTGCCCAAAACACAGGAGGTCCTCTAACCCAATCTCAGATCAGTCTGCATAAGGCTTTGTGCAGTCAGGGAAACATTCCTCAACTAAGGACTATAAGCTACTGCATTTTTCTCAATGCCCATTAAAAAAAACCAACCAACATAACAAGCAGAAGGATACACAGAAAATGATTCATYAGGGTATATTCATGAATGGTAAAAATAGGATAAAAAATAAGTAAGCATTTATTTTTAAAAACTAAGAATTAAAAATGAAAACAGTAAATATGTTTTCCTCAAAATATTTAGAGTATCGATGTTATGTAAAAATTTGTGGAATATTTAATATGGTGAACAATTATAAATTGAAAGTGCAAACAGACCAGATTACAGTAGCCAAATTGAGAAATAGATTCCTAAATAAGCAAGGCTAGTTTTTTTTTAAAAAAAACCTCTCCATTTGTGAACATTAATGGCACAAAATCAGGAGGCTGTGCTGCAATTGAACGTTGAGTTGCTCTGTATAACGTCTTCAGTACATACAATAAATAATTAAGATTCAAAGACAACTAAAAATGGGATAACTAAGAGTTAAATTTATTTTCAATTAGATTTGATATATATAATTAAATTTACAGTTACAAATAAGAGATTTATCTATCCCTATGTGCTCTTGAAGCATTATCATCTGAGTTTGTTGTATTGCACAAAAGAACTTGAATATTCAAGTCTCTGGAATTAAAGTTACAAAGGAACTAGTCCTGAAGAAATGACAATTAACTGAAGACAGGCAGGAATAAATCAAATAATKCACTTATAGAGAAGCAACTGGAACACATTTAAATTGAGATATACAAATGAACAAAACTGTTTAAAAACAAAGCCTAAAGACTTTAGATGTAAAAAGCTTCCAAAAAAATCCTTAAGAATTTACTGAATTTACTTAAAGATCAGAGGTGTAGGCTATAATTCTCCAGTAGCACAGAAACCTTTGGCATCTATTAAATTTCAAAGGCAATTGTAAAAATAATTTCACAGAGTTATTCTGAAAATGCTAACCACTGTCTCCTATATTGCCAAGAACTCATCAGATTCAGAGCTGTGTGTTGCAAACACAGAGGCATCCCAGGCACGTAGATCTGGAGTCAGCACAGATCAGAATCAGACCCTCGAGTTCAAGGTGTGATGKCACAACAACAGCACCTTCCCAATTGTAAGAAACAAAATGTGTTTATGGAACAGAGACCACAAAATTAAACAATTGTCTGAAGCCTATGGATTGTAAAGTAGTTACAAAACCAGAGTAAAAGTGATACCTTGGCTGCCTTCAGCAAGATTTCCCTCTCTTGTTCATCTTTCCTTTGCTTTTCTAAACGCTCCAACTGTTCAAAGAACTTCAGCTGTGACCGGACATCTGTGGCTTGTTCATACCATTCGTCATCCTGGAAAACAGGGACAGGCCTTTGGAAAAACACACCTTTTTAGCAAGAGTACCCACTTAAAGGCTGTAGGTGTTACACATTAAAACCTTTCCACTATACTAACTATAAAAAGAAAACTATCATTTTTCAGGCTCGGGGAATGAAGCCAACCCATGGTTAATAATGCAGCGAAAATCTGCTACTATAATTAATACCTAAGCAAATTAAAAAACCAAGCATTGATTTATCAGCACCAGATACATCAAAGAGTTTAAAAAGTAAAACAAACAGACTTAATGATGGAAAACATCTGGAATGCTTAACTTCATTACTGAAAAATCCCAGATATAGTTTACAACCAGGTTTATAACCTATAACTCCTGCATTTGTCCTAATCTTGAACTAGTAACAGACTTTCTCAAGATGCAGCATTATAAAAGCATTAAATGCTAAAAATTCAGTTGCAAATAAGTCTCTAATTACAATTAAAACAGAWGCTTAGGCAACTAAGACCATGCAAACTTTCCTAGTACACAACAACCAGAAGAGTTTATGGCAAGAGCCACATGGAGAACACTCAAAGTGTCAGTCAGAAAAATAGGATCTCCCCATTACTTCCATCCTATTTATCTGTTTAATATTTTCCTGACTACAATGCTACGAAATCAAAGAAGACCATTAACCAAGAAAAATGCAGAATACAATGACAATGCTACAATTCAGAGACGACACTATTTTTTTCCTAAGGATCTGTTAAGGCATTATTTAGAGGCATCTTTGGCTTAACATGGACTAAGYAAACTGTCTTCTGCTCAGACACCACCCTAGAGAAAAGGAAGGAAGGATTTAACACTGCTGAAGCTGATAAAGGATACTCAAAAGAAACAAGGAGATACTACTTTTAGTCCAATAGAGCAGAATGCATCCATCAATTGTAATAAAMAATGTAAGTGTAGGTAATAACAAGGAATAGTGGCCTTTATTTTTTATTCCATTTTCCTATCACAATAACTGATCATAGTCACAGATCACAGAGATGATTATTTTTGCAAATATCACATAGAATTAGTCTGACCATGACTCAGGTTTGGGAAATTGGTGGGCTGAGACAGAGTCCAAAGCTATTTGACTAGACTGCCACTCYAGGAACACAAAAGAGTACAACACAAAACCAAGGAAATATCTAAAAAAAACTGAAAAAGAGCCATTCAATGTGCTAAATAAATCTAAATGCAGCTTAACAACAGCCWACTAGTTATTGCCATCTTGGTTTTATACCAGTTTAACAAATGTAATTACTAACAAGCATCTTACTTTCACTGGCAAAGATATTTAAAATATATCAATAAATATTTTTGATTCATTTGACTTTCAAACTGGCTTTTAATTCCTTCCTCAACTTCCCCCCGGTTTAAGATATCAAAATTGTTTCAGTTCTCTTCAGGAATACAATCACTAACAAAAGAATCAGAGTGGCATTTTACCTTTAAACATTTTTTTAAAGAGAAAATCGTATTTAATTACAGTGAAAAAATTACAGCTGAATTCTTCAGTTGCTGTTTTAAGACACATTGGCCACTTTTGTAAAGTATTAATCTTTCTCACGTCCAATAAAGTCACTATAGATTCCTAAATACTGAAGTGATTTTGATCCAATTCATGGATACCTTGAACATAAAAGGAGCTATCAAGTTTTAGCCACAATCCACGAGCAGAAATGGCTCACACATGCTCCATGCAAGACACTTTAGCACAGAAAGACAGAAACAATTGCACACACAAATYCTGTGAGAGAGGAGGAAGATGAGCTGCCAGGCAGATGTACCCTCTCACCACCATCCCTCTGCTGAGCACACAAGGCAGCAGCCAGGAGCAGCTCTGCAGAAGGAACCAGACCATGGCTGTGCTCAGCATCCCCAGCACTCTGAGMCACAAACCCCTCTCTGGGCACACTTACTTTGTACGACTCCATTCGGTGCTGGGTTATCACCGTCACTTTTTCTATCACTGTTCTTAATCTGTTCTGTGTTGCGTGGGAAATAAAAGTAACGACCTCAGCTGGCACATCAGTAATTCCTAGTTTTTTAGCTAAAGCAAAAAAACAAAACAAAACAGAATTAGTTTACCCCCCACAGAAAAAAAGCTCCACATAATCCAAAATCATAAAGGACTTCATGTCACAACACCATTTTCCTGAATAGAAAAATCCATGGCAATGTACTTAAGTGGCTTTGATAACACATTCATGACCCCTTGAAAAGGGAGTGACTATACAAGATTGAAAGACAAGTCAGAGAATWTTTTTAAACCTGAAAGCATTTAAGAACTTTGCTGAAGTTTAGTCTAGCATTTTAAGGCATATCAGAGTGTGAGACAATCTGAGTTCTCAGTTGCTCTACACAAGAAGAAATAATTCATTTATTCTCAGAAGCCTTAGTGCAGATGAATTTCAGTGTCGAGCAGGTGAGGCTGCAGCCCTCATTCTGTTCTATCCTTTAGCCTACACCACTGGCATAATACTGATAACAGAAATTCTTTAGAAAGAAAAAAARAACTATTAGTTGAAGGCAAAGAAATAAAGTAATATTAAAAAGAGTTGGTTAGAAACACCAGTTGTCCCCCAACACATATTCATCTTATTTGGATATTTGATACTTCATGTTGGGTTTATAAGAAAAGCAAACAGTCTACAGTCRAATGTATTTATATATTTCAAAACCACCCAAACTACAGAAAAAAAAGAATATGGGTAACACTTAGGGACTCCTAAATTCATCCAAATAATTAATAACTATTAGATATATATTTGTAGGTATATGAATATATGTACTAATTTAAACCACAGTCGTACAAAGGCATATGTAGTCCTGGCAGGACAGTTTTCTGGAGAGAAAACTCCTTGTGTGCACAGACAGGGATGTACATTTTATACAGGAAAAAACTTGGCATTTTGCACGGACCACTGGAGCTGACCACCACAGAAGGACAAATACGCTCAGTCAGTTTTCCACGAATGGGCCAAGACTTTTAAAAGTGATTTGGTGGGGCCACATGAACAGGTATGCAAAACAGTACAGGAAACTGGTGACTATTTTGGAAAGCATTTCCTGCAGAGCCAATTGCAAGAGGAATCCCCATTTGGGGAAGGGTCCCCGACAAACGCAGACCTCGGATGCACGAGACCGCGTGTTTGCTTTTCGAGGCGTTCCTAATCTTGCCCTGGCTAAATCCAAGAGCCAGAAACCAGCCCACGTCTAAAAAGATGAAGTGGGAGAAGCGAGCGGCGGGGCCGCGTCCCGGGGCTGCCGGCAGCGGAGCGGGACGGGGCGGGCAGCGCTCGGCGGCACCGGGAGCGGCACGGCCAGGGAGAGCTGGCACCCATCGCGTCCAGCGGGGATCTGCCCCTTTCCTCCTTCCCCTCCCTCGGCTCCTTTTCCCCCGGGATGTGCCCCTTCCCTTCCCTCGGCTCCTTTTCCCCCGGGATGTGCCCCTTCCCTTCCCTCGGCTCCTCTTCCCCCGGGATGTGCCCCTTCCCCTCCCTCGGGTCCTTTTCTCTCGGGATGTGCCCTTTCCCTCCCCTGGCTCCTCTTCCCCCAGGATGTGCCCCTTTCCCTCCCCTGGCTCTTCTTCCCCCGGGATGTGCCCTTTCCCTCCCCTGGCTCCTCTTTCCCCGGGATGTGCCCCTTTCCCTCCCCTGGCTCCTCTTCCCCCAGGATGTGCCCCTTTCCCTCCCCTGGCTCCTCTTCCCCCAGGATGTGCCCCTTTCCCTCCCCTGGCTCCTCTTTCCCCGGGATGTGCCCATCCCCGGGACTGCAGCACCACAGCCCCACTGCGCTCCCCAGCCGCACCTCCATAGCACAGCCCTCCACTCCAGCTATGGCTGCAGTTAATTTTAAGGACCCTTTGAAGTCGWTACCTCTTAAACCAACTTGATCACTGAGTCCCTATCTTACACATTACCTTAAGGATTTCAGCAAGATGTATATATGCTTTTTAACTAATTTTTGCTTTATCGTGAGGAAAAAAATGAATTAAACCTTTCTTGGTGCCCAATTTGTGCTGTGTAATAGAGCTGGAGCTGCACTCARGTTGCTGAAAGCTGAACGTGTAATGAGAAGCAGCCACACGCATGAAATCCCAATGCTGCWACTGCCACCCTGGCAAATGAAGTCCTTGAAGTGAGGAGGATTATTCCTATGGGCAGCAGCGATTCCTCTAAGTCAGACTGGCAATATCAAGGCCTATTTGAGCATGCACCATTATATTATGCAAACATATGTAAGCAAATCCTTCAATCAAAATATTCTAGTCTGAAAGATTAAATGCAAGAAAGAACATTTAATTAACTAGTATCCAGAAAAAATGTTTGAGTTGGTAATTTCTGCCATATTCTAGGTAAGGGTGTGAATGTGTATTTGTTATAATTTTTTGAATTTCAGTGTAACTACAACCACCCAACTTCCCTGAAAACACACATCCCTTTTATAATAAGAACTATTGGGTTTTTTCCCAATAGTTCTTGGGTTTTTTCACAATAAAGGTCTAATTTTAAATAATTTTATTCTATGTAAATTCAAACATTATAGGACATTTCTTGTCCCTTTAACTCTTCAGAAATTCCTCCATAATCAAAGAATCATTCTCTGAGATACCCCATTCCTTAAGATTCTTTTCCTTCATCAGACCCTGCAATATCCCAGTAATTTTCTTCTCCAAAAATCCCCCAACACAATATTCCCAAGTCCAGAAAAACACCTGGAGGCCAAGGAATCCCTCAAGAATCTGTCCTGGTGACTCAGGGACCTCAGGGGTGCAACTCAAAGCCACCTCACCAAGTTTGCAGGTGGCACCACCCTGAGCAGTGCAGAGGGAAAGCACTGGTGAGCAGAACAAGAGGAACTTCATGGAACTCTGGAAGGACAASTGCAAAGCACATTCCAGTGCCGGGGAGGGACTCACTGCAATGCCACAGG
>NW_026623453.1:901123-918817 GCF_030028575.1 Malurus melanocephalus
ACAACTGGGCTTTATCTACAGCAAAGCAGTAAACCAGTGGTAACCAGTGGTAACCAGCCCATCAAGGGATGCAATTACTCCTGTTCACTCAGATCCCATCCCAGTCCTGCRGCTTTGGGTCATCCAGTACGAGAAAAGCCTGAAAAAACTTAAGTCCAGGGAAAAGTCAGCAAGATAGTTACGGGATTGGAGCATGTAACCTATTTGAGGAGAACCTGAGGGTTCCTCTTCCTGGGGTAAGACAAGAGTTTATTGAGAAGACGGTGTCAGACCCTTCATTAAGGCTGCCTGGAACAAGAATGAGAAATAAATTCACAAATTGAAACAGCTGTTCCTGATTGGATATAGGGAAGATTTCTCTTCTGAAGACAATTAAATGATGGAACAATTCACAAAAACAAGTTGTAGACTCTTCCACCTCCCAGTTTTTTAAGACTTGGCCAGATAATGCCCTGAGTAACCCAGTATAAATTTAATGTTGATCCAGCTTTGAGCAAGAGATTGGACCAGACAACCACTGAAGTTATCTTCCAACCTGATCCATTCAATGTTGCCTGTCCTGCATATGTCCTTCCATACTCCTTATTACTGCACAATACCCTGCAATCTCTCCTACATCTCAGATCACCCCCTGGGTCATCTCCCAGGCCATATTTGTCCAGTGTGCCAGCTGGGCACAGTCAGAGACCCTGAGCCTGGCCAGTCTGTGCCAGAAAGCTCACTGGCAGCCAACCAGGCAGAAAAGCAAAGAAAAGGAAAGAATGGGCTCATTTTCCCCTCAGACACACAGAGGGGCTCTATCTAGCTCCTGATTTATCAATCGACTCAAAAGAGACCTGAAGGGAAAGAAGAAAGGTAAATGGAATATTCAATCACTTAAGGCTAGAATTCTTTGGAAARCAGGGTAAGGGAAAAAGAATACAATTTTCCCCCCAAATGAATTAGCATCAAGAAAGTAGACTACAAAAAGATAAATTTTTAAAAAGTCATCTTGTCATCCACAYGATTCATCATGTGTGGAAGCACCACCACATCTTCCCTGCTCTAAATTACATTAGTTAAACCCTGTTGGCTTGGGATGTCAGAAGCAGGGTGCATTCCRGAGCTGCACACTACATGGAGATTTGGCACGCTCCTTAAATACTTGCTTGGACTGTACTTGGGGCAAGGGTGGGAAAATTACCAATTTCATCTCCCCTTGGAAATGCTGGCCTGGTTATACTCTCACACACAGCTGTTCATACCACTGTACTGAATCCACTGACCTARGAGATGTTGTCTCTTGCTTAGAGATTGTCTTTTTTTGCTTTCTTCTGCTCTGAAAATATGCCAAACAGAAACTGAATCTATGCACAGAGCTGGCAACTGTTAGTTTTTATATATTTCTATATTAAAGTCTGAGTATTTTTTCCTTCACTGTCATCCACTCTTATTTATAAATTTTATAAAATTTCATCCACTCTGTTATAAGAAGCATACTGGAATTCTGTCTGGCATCAAAGGAAAATAACACTTATCTCTAAATAAGAAATTCCTGACATATTCTTTTTCTACACTGCTTAATTATTTTTCCCGGTGTTAATATGAAAAGGCTTCTCTTCCCTTTTCAAGATTCTCTAGAGTGATAATGATGTGTGAACAGAAATATGATTTATACTTTTAAGAAATGTGTATATACACATATATATTCTATAATACTAAACATAGTTAATTGTATCACAAAACAAATATCCTTGTTATTATTCATCTTTCTAACCAAGTCATTGGACAATGGCTTCATCTACAGATATTTTTATTTAGGCCTGAGCATTCGGAATTCTGGTCTTAACTGCACCACCTGATCATTGCAGTAACTTTTTACAATTTATACATTTATATATGTGCAGAAATCAAAGAGAAAATTAGACTAGRAAAAGAAAAAAGAACTTACTTCTATTAACAGAGTGCTTTCCCCTGTCTTTTGTTTAAAAAAGTTGAACTTCTGATTTTTATGTGATCGTATCAATGTGCTTTACATTTGATGATGTGGCAATCTTAATTTGCAGTCTTGTGATCAAAAATATCACATGTGGAATTTGAAAAGAGCTGCTTGCTTTTAAATAATACATTTGTTAAATTTAGACATTTTGGATAACAAGTGTATGCCTCAGGTCTTTAAAATTACTTCAGCAATGTAATTTTGAGTTTTTCCTAGAGCTATGATAAAAACATCATCAAGGTTAACAACAAAAAAGGAGCTGGAGCAAAGCAATGCTCCAAGCTATAATTTTAACCCATTTCTCCAGTTGAATTYGAGTTTTGATATTTTTAAAGACAAAACTAAGGTCATATTCTTTATTCAAGTRCTCCTGCCAGATCTCTATTACACTAGAACTGTACAAGACCATCAAGAATTGATGAGTGACTGAACGAAAACTTCAATTCTTTGTGGCAGAAGCCAGTTACAGCACATCCTTAGAGGAATCAGATGCTATTAGAGAATCACACTATCCTACACACAAGAAATATGAGGGACAAATTAATATCCTCAAAGTGCAAATTTTTAATCTGTCAAGCATTACAGAATAACATAATACAGTCTGCCGACATGTTAATTCTTAATTACATGTTTGGAAACTTTAATAGCAAACTCTGGTTCAATCAGAATTTAATAAAGATCTATAGTATATGAGACAGCATGCAAAAGAAGTGTGTTAGGATATTTTGTTACAAACAAACTGTATTATATTTAAAAGTTTGTGATATTGCAACAGAGTTACTATAAAGTTGGAACTTAGAAACAAGTTCCAAAACCTTGAGGGAAAAACGTTCAGCAATATTATTCCGATATTGGCATACGTGTCAGTAGCACAGGATTGTTTTTTTACAAATATAAAAGCACCTAAACCTTGTAACTGAAAACTTTCCAGGTCCCAATAAGTGAAAATTCTTCTATCATCTGYTTAGCTATCTGAAAGGTACTGGCTTTGCTGTACTTTAAAAGTTTAATTATATTTTATTGATCAAAACCCAAAACAAGTCATGAAGAGGGTACTACCCTATTTGGGAAGCAGAAGAAARAATACTGTCTTTGCAGCTAGGCTTTCCAAGAATCAAAAAGTAACTTTAATAATTTATACTATAAGAGGACTGACAGGATTGTGATCAAAGATAAAAAAAAAATTATTTGTAAAACATCAGGTCTGACTCTGATTATTGATGTGATAAATTATTGAGTACCTGCATAACATCTCTTTACGTTTACACTCAAAACAACAAAAAACCTTGAAGAATTGGCTTTAAACAGTTAAACAGCTCCTATTTAGGGATTAAGTTATCCTTCACCAGAAAAACTGGGAAGGCACATAATTCTTGTCTATTTGCCCCAACCACCGGTCAGAAATGCAGAAAGCACTCACTCCTATGACCCYAATACCAGGAGCAACTTCTTGAGCATTAAAATCTGTCAATGAAACACGGGCCCAAGATCCAGCTGGAACCAGACTTGTTAGATCCAGGCCCCTTCTGCCTTTACAGCTGATTTACATACTACAAAATAGAGACCGAGTCCACCCCCTCCAACCTATGTAAGCTTTTATTTAACCTCATTCAACAGCATCAGATCTACAAAAATGCAGCAAAGMAGCACCCGGTCAGATCTACCCACCTCCCTCCTGCCCACAGCACAGAAAGTGCAGGGCTTTGCCTCGGATTGCATCTACAACTGTAGGCTCAAGGCCCCCTTCCTGTCATCCCAAAAGAACCACCAGCTTTACTTGCCTCAGGCCCCCTGCAGTCCTCCCCACTGGCAAAGGAATGTATTGGAAACACTACCTCTTAATTCCTGCAGCCTTCCAAACTACTCAGTTCTTTAATAATTTCTATTCTTTCATTTCAACASCATAAGGGAAACTGACAATTTTATAGTTCTGCTGCAGATGTAGCAGTGAAGCACTTCAAAYACCTTAATCTCTGTACAATTACATAGAATAATCGTAATTTAATACAATGTGATTGGTCAAGGAGACACTGCTCAAGACTTACAATATACAAAAACTACTTGAAATTACAGGCTRAAAAAATTGGGGTGATGGGAGAACAGCTCACCTTCTGAAACTAGACAAGCAATACTGGTGTAAGACACAGCTCRCGTGGTTGCTACAGAAGGCGAGTCATGAAATCAAGAGAAAGCAATGGGAGCTTTGTCTCATACTGCTGTATTAATAATTCCTAACCGAGCAATTCCATTCAACTGACTAAACACAAAGGGGAAACAACTCTGCTGTGCTAGGGGCCCTTGACATCCTGAGAAGAACAAATGGCAATTACTGAACTCACTTCTCCCAACCTCATTTGGTGGAATTTAAGAATAGGGTACATCGCCCATAGAGCAGTGTCCTCAGCGCACAAAGTCATCCACCAGTGCTGCATTCCTAGTGCTATCGAGGGGAAAACCCAACCCTAAATATTAAGCTAGAGAATGAGAGATAAAACAGAGGAAAAGAAAAAATGAAGGAGGTTGTTTAGGTACAGAATACCCTGGGGTTGTGGGGGGCAGGGGGGGCTACCAGAGCCTCAGACAGACTTTCAGTACTAAAAACTGAAGGCAGAGCTTGTTAAACAGGGTAGTGCAAACAGCAACTCCTAGTTCTGATGATAATGATTAGAGACTCCTAGGGGTGCAGGATAACCCAGTGATCCCAGGCAAAAGAAAGAGCAAGATAATTTTAGCTGTAATTTTCTGGTTTCAGTCCCTTAAATAAAAGCCTCCATTTAAGTCTTWCTAACTAAATGCATAAATAATTTAATCAATGTTGACTTGCTGTACTGTTAAGCTGGTCTRCTGCTAGAAGTCAGTATGAGGAAAGGAGAAATTATAAAACTTGAGTTGCTTCGCAAGAACAGCCAGCCCAAATGAGGTGGCTGGAGCAGGCACCTCTGAAGAACCAGTAACCAGGAGCRTGTTCAGGAGAGCCCCAGGCCAGGGAGTGTTTCCTGCCAAATGACATAATCCCTGCCAAGTGCTTTGAGATTCAGTGCACAGCTCCCTCAAGCAGGTACAAACCAGCACCCCTCTGTGAAGGGCAGATGGCCAAGATATCATCCACAGCTCCAAACCAGCCCTCAACTGCAATGGGAAAGGTTTTGCAAACCAGTATCTGATACTGCTCAATGCTTTCAGTTCACAAGGAACAACAACTTCATCAAAGAGAGTGACTCTCTATCACATCATAATTGTTATTTACAGAACTATGGAGAATCCTGCATTCCTTACTGCAATAAGCTCATCTGTAAAAAAACATTCCTAAGAATTAGCTCATGAGCCAACTTCTGGACAAACTGGACAACCTTCTTGAGAACTCCCATCCTGATGGGAGTAGTGTTTGCCCTACACGTGTTCAGAACTACCTACCTTGGGCTGACTGCCCAGGAAGCATTGTGTGAAACTGCTCAAACATCAGTYAKGATTTTAAATAAATTCCAAATTCCRAACTTGCAGATTAAAATCCTCAAAATACATAACCATGTTCAGTGCAAGACACAGCGGAAAAAAGATAACAAGCCATGTAATGTAACTGAARAGAATAAAAATGCTGAACTAAATGCTACACAATTTTTAATATTGTTAAATCTAATAATTACWCCAAAGTAAATGCCAACCAAACTATTGTAGCAAAGAAAGATTGAGATGAGGCTTTTAGGCTTTGCAGAGTGAATGCACCAGCACAAAACCACACCAAGTATTATTTCAGACACTATAGTGGGTTTAACTTTTTCCATACTAACCAGACTGTAATAAATACAGTCTGGTTTTATTATATATCAGAATAAAAACTTAAGCAAACCTACACTGGTAGGTAGTCCATCATCCTATCTTTAACAGCAGTATTAGGAAATGCTGCTAAAARAGTATTTTTAAAAAAGTGTGTAGCACTCACTGTGGACCAAAATTATGCCTTGGTCTGTCCTAAGTTAGAGCATCTTGTCTGTCTATTAGGTCAGGATAGAATGTKTTTTCCATTAATTTTTCAAGTAATTTTTTGAATCTGCAACACTGTAAAACAAAGAGTTCCACAACTTAACTACTCACATGGGAAAAGCAAACATTTTTCTTATTTTGAACTTTTACCTTCTAAATTTTGTTTAATACACCTTATTCTGATCATAGGAAAACCAAAATAGCTCCAYTCTAGAACGTCATATTGGTGCAATTATTTTAACACAACAGAGCCAGATAAATAGTTGCATCAATGCAAAATCAATGTGTAACCCTGGCCATAATCTCATCCTATTTTCTGGCTGATTCAAAGCTCTTATATGCAAGTCAGTAGGATTTGGAGCAGGACAAAAAAAATTCATCAAGTAGATAAAGAACTTCTCAAGAATTCTACTTAACCCTACTTATGCAACTCATGTGTGAGACTGACAAGCAAAAAKCCTTCACTTCTCTAGGAAGTCTCAAGCAGTGGGTAAGTCTGGGAACTCACACATAATCCATGCTTTCCTGCAAAAAGATCAACTACTTTGAGAAGAGCTCTGTGCTCAGGTATATACAACCAGACAATCCAGTTTGCRAAGTTCTGTCTCTAAGCTAGATAATTAAACAGCTGAAAGGCAGCTATTAATCATCCATAAAGAGTCTTTTTTTATTACCCTTAGTGGTTTGCCTCTAACAGAATCAAGCTAGTCACCAACCARCATTGTACACAGGTATGTGGAGGCTTGGAAACTGGAAGGAGTTACCACAAGTCACGGAAGCATATAAATATAAACAGTGCATCCAGGAGCAGAGAGCACTTGGCATTCAGACAGCAAGCAAGGCCTGCAGCCTGATCAGAAAGGACAGAAAGAATGTAAACTCTGAGGGAACATAGGGCACTACAATTAATTGTTTCCTTGCTTTCTTCTGTAACCAGACTGTGTATCACCTAACTTCTAGAAGAAATCAAAATCTGGAAGTGTTAAGCAAAGACAGTGTCCTTAATTTTGATGTTTAATTCCTTCTCTTTAAATAATTCAACTTTAAGATTATTTTTGTGCCATTTGATGTKTATATTCTAAAAGAAGAGAGGGTGCTGAAGTTATTAAAAGGAGGCACTGAAGGTCAAAGAGTCTTTGAGAACTACATCCAGCTCCACATCCTTACCATATAATCCCAGTCATCTGTGCTGCAGCAATTGAACAGTGTGAGGAAAATACAAAAAACAGAGGAGGGAATGAGAACTGAAACAGGGGCAGGTCTCAACAAGTCAATTAGAACACACACATTACAGTTGCATGATCTTTTTTCTTCATCTTGGTTTTCCCAAAACAAAAAAATACAACATAATAAGCATGTCCAAAGACATTCAGGAACATCCAAGAATAAACACAGAGTTGACTGTAGAGGACTTGAAAATATGTTCACTATTTTTACAAATAATAGTACATGGCTCAATGCACTTCTGTGCTTGGTTACTCACTAGAGAGTCAAATCAAAAGAGATTGTTACAGGGACCAGACCAGAAAGAATATGGCAATGACACCAACAGGAGTTCCTAAGAAAACAACAGAGAAGTTGTTAGTGTGGGGGTTTACCTGTTTTCATGCAGACTAGAAAAATGTGTTTCTTGAGCTAAGATCGAAATATTAAACCACGACAGAAGCTCAGGCTTAAACACCGTAAGTACATGATTATGACAGTACACCAGGTCAGACAGAGATGGAGGATTCCTGTAATAATGTCAGAGATGACAAACAAAGATGCCAGCATCCTATAGCATAGACCTCATAGAAACAGAAAATACTCTCCATCACATCCACAGGATTCAAAGGAATACCAAGTATAAGAATTTGYCTATATGGTTCTGTTCTTTTAAAGCAAATTGTGTGAACAATACAGACATTTTGACAATTCTTTTCCCCAAGAAACCATCTCTCTGAAATGACACTAAATTCTGAACAAGTATCACAGTTGTCACCACAAATGCGATGCCAGGCAGACTAGCTAAACATGAGATTTCATCTAAGGAGGCAGGATGGGCATGTCAGACAGAGAGGACAGGCACAAAACCCAGGAAATTAGGAAGGATACCAGAAGGGTAGACCAAAGATCATAACCTGAATTTCAAAATGTCAGCACCTTCATCTATGTATGMCCAATTTTAGAATTAAAACTGCCAAGATCAGGACACCATGCCACATTGATTAATACCAAATCATCCACCACTGCAGAGTTTAACCAGGTCAGATACGGTCACTTGATTGTACCAAAATAGCTATAGTTTATCTTAAAGTTGTACTTCTATGTTATTGTGCAAGAAYAGATGRTGGTACCTCATCTGGCACAACTTGRTGTGGCAGCTCCTTCCTTGAAAGCAAGTACCTTTTTGTTAGCAGTAGAATGTCTTTGTAGCAGTTCAACATTTGCCTCTGCTTTATTTAACATGAGGGACCGCAGAACTGGTTAAACCACAGATCAACCCTCTCTACATGATAACCACTGAATAAAGTGTCCAATTGCCAGTGAGTTCCAGTAGAATCTGGACTTGGGTGAGTGCACTCAGCAATGTGAAGGAGGCTGACAAATGCAATTCAAACTCATGGGAGAAGGAAAGACTAAAGGAAGTCTATGACATTTCTCAGTAATTTTAAGAAATGAAAACACTACAACCTTAGTATAAGCAGCAGGATTGCCAAATAAACATAATGAACAATCAATCCAACATATTTTAACAAATATTACCTTTTACTTTTCCCCCCTGAAACGATCCTCGAAGAGGCTGCTGACTGATCAATGACTTCCTCCTCCACAAAGATGTTCCAACATGTGTTGAGCACTGGGGACATTAGCACCACCGCTAGAGCATGGAGTTTGCCTACAGGGATAATGTAAGTCAGCTTTATTGCAATATTGAATGGTTCTCTAAGGTTTTCTTTTTATTGTTCTTATTTTACATCCATGGACTTTATAAATGAATCTGGTAGAGAATGCACCTCCACAGAATGATGATCTTAATTTTACTCTCCTTTGCAGAGACCAGGAAATTTAAGCCATTCAATTCCCAGATGCAAACTCATTCTGAGGCTGGGTAACATATTTGGGTGGGCCCTAAAGGCCAGAACTGCTTCCAGAAATAGCAAGACCTTTTAAAGATGGCACTTTCACTACATTCACAAAACAAAATGAAAACTGGTGAAAACAAAATTATTATGGTGAAAACAAAACTTGAATTCTCTATTTCTGAGAGCAAGTAGTATGGTCAAGCTTTCAGTTCAGCTGGAGTAAAAYGTTTGAAAATGATGCCCGAAGAAACAGCATCATTTTCTTCATAAATAATCATAATTTAAACATAGCTAGATTAATCATATTTATTTTGAGAAATTACTGCTTGATGAAATAACATCAGTTCTGACACCTACAGGTGATACTGCTAAAGCATAACTCATGTTCTGTTGTGTTGCAGAACCAATAAGATTAATAAAAAGAAAACCTTGGAAATACACAAAAAATATTGAACAGAAGCTGCCCTACCTTTCACAGAAAGGCAGACTCCAAGCTCTCAGGTGGTACTGAAGTTACCATTCCAACACATGTTGGGACATCTTGTGAAACAGGAAGTCTAATCATGGACCTATTAAAGAAAGAACAACAACAGGGTTTAACATTCTGCTGAAGTACTTAGTGGTTATGTTTATTTGGCAACACTGCTGCTGATACTAAGATGGGAATTATTCCCATCTCTTTTGAAAAGGAAATAATAACTGTAAATAACATAATTGTCTTATAATATTGTAACATTAGCAATTGATTAAGTTGGAATATGAAACCAAATTCTCTATTGAACATGTACYGTAAGCTCCAATATCAACATACGAAACGATTACCACAACTATGGACATTGGTTAGAAAAGTAGGAGCAGTGCACACCTTCTAATCCAAATACAATTTCTTGCAAATTGCTTGTTTTCTACTACCGAAGAAAGCCCAGGTTACAGAACTATTCCAGATGTCAGAATGTGGATACATCTCTACACCTGCCAC
Source organism: Malurus melanocephalus (assembly GCF_030028575.1). Classification (NCBI taxonomy): domain Eukaryota; kingdom Metazoa; phylum Chordata; class Aves; order Passeriformes; family Maluridae; genus Malurus; species Malurus melanocephalus. Next base: position 911,127 of record NW_026623453.1, read on the forward strand.
ATTCTCTGCAGTGCCAGACTGAAGTTTATAGAAACCAGAGAAATTCAGTGCATTTGGCATGCACAATAACTTGCAATTTGGATTATCCAGTACCTAACAGGACTTTGTTTTTCCCCTGAGAAAAAGCAAGCAGAATCACAGAAAACTCCACTGTAGGTACAGTTCAAGAAGAGTAAGCATGTCCTTAGGACAGTGCAGGACTTCAAATTGCTACATGTATGAACAGGCAGGTGCTAGAGCAATCCTCAAACACAACCAAGAGTTATGTCCACAGGCATTTAAGGAGATCATCCTGACAGAAAGATGCTGATGGGAAAAATTATATTCAAACTAATATTTCATTTTGAAGACAAATAAACTTATGGACAAAAATTTAGAAGTCAASAGTGAAAACAACTAAGTCACATCAACAAAAAGTCCAGTGAAAACAAAAAATTACATTCACAGGCAATGGGGGAGCTCAGAATTTCAGAACCCTCAACCACTCTAAYTGAAGCAGCTATAAAAGCCCTCTAAAATCAAGCAACCAGAAAAATAATTACACTTTTATATTAGAGCTGCTCTGTATATGAAAGAACTGTCATCAATAGCACAGCTTCATCTCATTCAAACACATAGAATAGAAATGTTGACAAACCCAGGAAAKGAGGATGACAGACTTACTGAACTAATAACAAATGCTTTAAATAGAGGCTGAAATCACCTGGCCTGGGTCCATGAAGGCTACCCCTATGGGTTGTAACATGGTTTAGCAAAATAAAATGCCCTCTAGACTATAGAAATTCYTTATTTAAAATATATACATATGCACACAACTGCTGCCACTGCRATGCCACATAGTAGATTCAATACACTCCAGAACACAGAAAACACAGATAGGCTATTTCTGTATGTTTTACCATGCAGTTTTATAGCAGACGTGCAATTCAAGTGACGCTGAATAAAGAAACAATCAGGGCAGAGCAATGATCAATATTTCATCAGACAGAATTTAAAAAATATTTTACATGTAAAAAACCAAAATGGTAAATCTATAAATTATGTTGAGCCTAATCATACAACTGTTATATTGACAGAAACAGTGGCTTAATTCTAACCAGCCACRCTTTTCTGAAGCTGTTTCAAGGATGACTGTAGGCTTTTTAACTACTGAGCTAGGAGATATTGGATTCATCAGCACATTTTCAAGCTTTATAATAATTGGCATGCACACTATGTGTATTCCAGACTAAAAATTTATTTGTATGAAGCAAGAGAATCCAGGACTGTGTTTGTCGTGAGAAATATTGCAAATGCATACTACACTGTCCAAAGAACATTTTAAACAATGCTAGGTAACAAACACAAATACAGCATTTTGTAAAATCATGCTATAGAAAACTTGATTTCTTAATGCAGATGTAAAAAAACTCTGAATGAAAGTGTACCAAAAATATCATTGCTCGTCCTCCAATAAATTTCTAAATTTCTATTAAATATGTATTTAATTTAAAATAATTTGCAAGATACAAGATGCACAGTAAAATGTATTAAGTGYGGCCAAACCAGTCCCACATTTCTTAGAATGTCACATCTATTCTGTCTACCCAGTGCCCTGCAACAATAAAACTGAAGCAGAAAAATGGGGTTAAGAACACTGAAAGGGAAGAGAAAGAGAGAAAGGAACAATCTAAGTCAAAGAATACAGTGTGACAAACTCTTGCTTAAATATTATTGCATTATAACAGTTAATGTATGGTTAGAGGTCACCACAAGGTGTGACATTTTAGGGACAGTCAATAAAAGCAAAATGGCACCACCTGGTTGTAGAAGAAATCAGTCAGTAAAAGTTGTGGGAATGAACAAGCTGCTGCAGATTCTAAGCCTGTGAGGGTATCATGCTTTGTTGGCCACTAAATAAARAGCAATATTTTTTGGAACCCCAAGTGAAGGTTTGAGAGATCACCAACTTCTCAGAAAAGTACATGAGACAATTGTTCCCTTTTACTGTGGATTCAGTTACCAGGCATTATAAAATGGATCATGTTTTATGCCATCCTTCATTATGTCCTGCTAGTTTTCACTAATATTTAATATAAAATGCAGTGCAGCCTTGCTCTTATCTGCATTCAGAACCATGCTGTGATCAAGGAACTCCTGAGCCAAGGAGTCTCTATTTTCACAGGATGGTTATGAACTACAGTAAACTGTCACACTTCAAAACCTGCCTGTTGCCTCATTCAGTAAACAGCAACAACTCRGAATGTCAAAAACTAACTTCCAAAACCTAACTAACATAGCATTTCTACCCAGCAAGAAATAACTTATGACTGAACAAAAGTGAAACAATTATAGATTATTAAGGTTATTTTTCTTGTTTAAATCCCATAAAACCACATGAAAAAGCCAGGATTTTTCAGCAATAGTTATTTGTGAGGGTCTACTCAGTTTGTTTGCCCTCTAAAGAAATACTGTATTCATTCTACTARTGAAGTCAAAGACCTAGAAAGTTTCAGGAGTTTCTATGCACATGCATTATGAATATCAACCTCTGCCTCTCAACTTCCCAAAAAGAGAAACAAAAGCCTTACAATCCTTTGCATATGTTTTATTGTGCTATGCTGTCATGTAGAAAGATCAGGGTTTGAAGTTTTATGATTATGAATGGAATAAAAAAAGAAATACATTATCTGCTGAGAAATACCCACACTTGATTTTACATCAAAGAAGAATTTGAAACAGTCACAGCCTTGCCTTCCTACATGAACAAATGGCCATGATTACCCACCCAAAATGACTAGATACAAAATTGGATAAGGAAGCATGTGGGAAGTGGATGAATATCTTTGCATGAATTACCTTTCAGTTACTTCTTCCATCTAAATAGATCAATATTAGTCCTCAGAGTAAAMATAAACTTTGGATGATAACAGCACCAAGCTCAATCAGAGATAAGAACATACAATATATTAAGAAACCTCTTTCACTATGACTTTGAGGCATCTGTCTGGTGGTTACTGCTCTCACTTCAGCAGTTTATATTCTGACTCTGGTGAATGGAAGCCCAGTCTCTGAAACAGCCTTTGGGGAACACTACTGAATTGYTCAACAGAGTTCTTACTCAGAAAATAGAGAAGAAGATTAATATTACAGAAATCTTGAAAGACCTAGCTTCTGAGAAAGGAGACAAGAGCAGTTTCCTAATACTGTACACATCACAAACCTGTCTTTYACTAAAACATTAAAAACCTGGCCTAAAAACTGAAGTGATTCAATATGAATAGACCTAAAGGTAGAAAACAACATCTGTTTAAGTCACATTCAGGCAAAAGTAAGAACAGTGTATCTTATCTCATTTGTCAATAGGCATAATGAAAACAGAAGAATGAGGACTCACATAACAGACTTTTTCCTAATGTGCTTCAGAAGGTCACAGGCGCTTTGCTTAGTCCTGGTGCTGTCACAGCAACATATGGCAACACTGAATCTTGTCAAGAACTCACAATGTCATTATTTTAAGTGTCCAGTAGCACAAATTACTAAATTTGTGTGTGGTCCTAAGCAAACAACAAATCTGGCCACACACAGTGAAAACCCAGCTTCTAAAACTTCAAAATCAGCTGAAGGAATTCTCTCCTCAGGAGCCATAGATATCAGATAGTAGCCACTTCTGAACTCCACAGCCACTTTCAAAACTATAAAAGGCTTCATGTAAAACCAAAATAAAGCTCTAAAAGTGGCTGCAGGAGATCACTAGGAGTGGCCGCTCTTCTGGATTCGCTGCTTTTAAGAAGTAAAACCCTGCAGCTGCTTTTAAAAGCTTTGAAAGTTTCATTTCAATTATCAAAGCCAATAAAACTTCAAAAAGAGCCATAGGGATTTCTTCCTCAGAGGAGCAAACCCCAAAAGGCAGTGATGAATAGTGTGATGGGTTTTGTGGCTCTTAAAAGTATGTACAGATTCCTGTAAGTCCTGCACTTGTAATTGCAGCTCCATGTTGTGCAGCAATTGTTACAGCCAGACAGCTCATTAAGGCTTATGTGGTAAATTCATTACTGATTTCCCATTCTCTTTAATGGTTTTATGTCTGTTCCCTTTTCCTTTTCTTACACCTGTATCAACTATTATGCCAGCACCCCTGACAGGAGTTTCTCAAACACATTTCATGAAGACCTCGCTGGCTSCAGTGTCAGGTGGTGCTCAGCCAGTCCCAAAAGGCAGGACACGCCTTCCCAGCCGCCCCACATGCCGTCATCACATCCTCACAGCCAGGGCACTACAGCCTGCAAAACCACGCCTTTCTCTGAAGGGCAATTTAAAATGGCATTTAGCAAAGTACAAGAGTGAAGTCTGACAATAAGTCAATGAAGAACTTGCCTGCAACTGCAATATAAAAAGGCTCCCGTTAATTCAATGAACATAAACAAAAATAACATTTCAGAAGCATCCACATTGACTTAAAAAACCTAACTGTACTGATTTGCATCAAGATTTTGGTCTTATCTTTAAAACTCTGAGAACTAGATCCCTAAAAATTTGTGACATAAGCAYAGGTCTGAAAGAGATACAATGTACACTCCTAAATAATTTGAGATTAGTATGTTCAGACACCGATGGCACTGAAAACATTACCAAAATTATGCTGAAAAATGCACACTTAGGTACTACAACACAAAGCATATTAACAAGGTATGTCATATAAAATACATTTTAAGCGTATTTCCTAACCTTGAAACATCACTGATTTTGTAGTTATTCTACTGAAGTTTTTAACTTCCATTTTCAAATGGCAGAATAAATAAACATACCTTTTTGCCACAGTAAAYAAACATAGCTTTCTGAAAACATGCTGTAAGAAAATCACTATGAACTTAAATAGATGCAGGTGTTAAGAACTGAATAACTGGTTGTATGGGGAAAGAAAATCTTGACAGGAAACTTAAACATTCTGTTAAATGTTATTCACAGGTATCCTCTGTGACCTGTACTACTTACTTTACCTCTCTGTTTCAATCTTCTCATGTGCAAAACATGAAGGACAATTGTGAGAAATAATTAATGTTTGCAAAGAGCTTTGAGATCCTTGGATACAAAAAATATGGGGAAAGAAGGAAGTTTAAAAGTACCAGCATGTTATTTTATTTCCAACTTGAGGTAAGTTACTTTTATCATAAAACCTTGAAAGTTTAGAAATAGAAAATTATGTAATCAAATGCTTAAAAAACCATCTTAAGTGCTAAGCATATTCAGTTCCTCAGAACCTCATCACTTTGAAGGAAACACTCTGAGAAGAAAAAGATGTACTTCTCACCCGTTTCAAGTATGCGTTTATGGAGAGGTATAGCAGCAAGAAAGGGTTCATCTTTACAGGACTGGATCTGGATTCCAACCAAGTCAGAGTTGGTGGCCAAAATTCGGGCACTTTCTTCATTGAGATTAACACCAGCCATTGAAGCAACATCATTGATGTCATCGTCATCTCTGTAATAAAAAGAAAAAAAAGCATATAAAAGCAACTCTCCATGTAATACATTCATTTTTTCTATCACCTGCTTCTCCAGAAATAATCATCATGCCACATGCCCAATGAGTGGGCCAATTAARACACAACCCCTAACATCTCCATTTTTATAGAATATATTTTACATTCAGAAATAATCAAGTATTTCTCTGATTATATTAGGAAAACTTCAGAAGCGGGACTACTTGACTTATAACAGAAGGTGTGAGAGGGGGGTTCTTCACCTGAGAGTCAGTGATAGCAATGAAACCAGGATGATTAGGAAACTAGAGGCAATGATCACCACTAATGACAAAGCATTGGGCTTCTCTCTTTATAATGAAAACTAGGCATAAAATGGTGAAATAAATACAAGAAATTAAAAGCAAGAACATGAATTTGTAATCCTGCACTGTTTCACGAGTTCCTACTAAAAAGGGCACCAAAGTGTTTTCAGCAACAGTCAGGGAAGGTTCTTTGACCATGCTGAGTTCACAGGTAAGCCTGGGTTCCAACTATGGCTTGAATACATGCTGGTATTTTCTCTTGCAACACACAAAAATCAGCTGTGTCCRCAAGTTTTAGGAAATCGAGCTGCATTTGAGAAGACAATAGCAACTCCCAGGCCATGTTTGGCCCTGCAATATCCTTTTTAACAGCCTGAGAAAGTTCTGAGTTTTTATACCAGTATCTCCCAAGCATCTTTTACCTCCTACCTCTCTGAGGTATGACTCAGAGCTGTAGAAACAGCCATCTGCATTTAGYACATTCTGTTTCACAGTTATTATTGACACAAACACTATTTCAACATATTCTAGAATGATTACACAACCTYTGAGAATATTTTCAGAATATATATGGAAACATAACATGGAAAAGAACATCCAAGTCCAGATTCTTGTTACTGTACAAAGTAAACAAACAAAAGCTTAAATTAAAAGATTTCTTCAAAATAGTTACATACCTGATGTCCTGCACCCAAAAATGCTTTGTCACTTGTAACAAGCTTAATGGCCACAGTAAAAACCAAAAGCTGYAAGTAAGCTCTGAGAATAAAAGAAGGGAAATCCAGAAATCCATAATATAGATCCTCCCTCTCCTCCCATACTTTTCCTGTYATCTGCACTACAGCAGCCAGTTTGGTGGAAGATTTCTATGGCTTGTTAGATGTTTGGTTTTGTTTTCTTTTGTGGAAAGAAGTCAAGAAGGGACTTTTATTTGTGTAAACCTGCAGAAATGCATGGAACACTTGAGGCAGAAAATGGAAAATTTTACAATGCTTTTAGGAAAAACTACACAAATGAGCTTCTATTACTTTCTAGGAGTGTTAAGCACTTGATTTCTTCTCTTAAGACAAAATTCCTGACAACAGTGTTGCCAACATCATAGAATGGTTTTTTGTTGGAAGGATCTTAGGAGCAGCCACAGCTGCTCTGGGCACCCTGTGCCAGGGCCTGCCCACCCTCACAACTTTTTCCTAATAGCCAATGTAAACCTATTCCCTTTCAGTCTGGAGCCATTCCCCTTTCTCCTGGCACTCCAGGCCCTTGGATATTCTCTCTCTCCATCTTTACTGCAGGCTCCCTTCAGGCGCTGGAAGGCCACAACTGGGTCACCCTGGAGCCTTCTTGTCTCCAGGCTGAACAACCCCAATTCTCTCAGCCCTTCTTCCCAGAAGAGAYGTTCCAAGCCTCTAATGCTGTCACTTTGACATCTGATCCGCCATGGACACAGCACTCACACAGGGCTGCCATGAGGAACTGGCTCTGTGTGCACACCCCGCCCGCCCGGGACTGCCCCACAYCACACAACCAACACCACTGACACATTCAGAAACCAGGGCAATCGTCTGGAACTCTACAAATGAAAGACAGCAGGCAAAACTGAAAAAAAACCTAAGATGCTGAGGGGTCAAAAAATGAATGCTTGAAATAGAATGAGAATCAACCAGGACTCAGGAGGCCCCAATCCCACAGGCCTCGAACCATGGGAAAACCAAACTCCTATTGAGGCAGTCACCAGAACCAACTCTGAACCGTGGAAAAGAGAGRAAGCTTCTGGAAAACAGACCTGAACCCAGAATTTCAAATAAAGGTACAACTGACCAAACTCCAAATGCAGTGGTGACCCCTTATGGACCCTCCCAGCACCGTGTGTCAGGTTCTGCTGCCAAGGGGATGAGCACAGGGCCCTGCAGGACCCCGATCCCACA
>NW_026623453.1:919317-921577 GCF_030028575.1 Malurus melanocephalus
CCCCATGTGCCCTGCACAGCCCCCTCTCACGCTGCCTTTGGCACTCAGATAGACATAGCCTGGCACACCTGGCCAGCAGCAACAGCCTCAATGCTACATTCCCAAATCAGGCTGCCAGAACAGAGGCTCTTCCATCTCCTTCAAGCAATCATCCATTAAAAAAACTCAGGACAGCTGTCTTGACTTCCAGAACACAACTTTTCTGAGAAGCTTACACCTATCTCTCCTTTTATTTCAYAGCTGAAGAAAGTACTGTCCATCTTTTACCCTCCTTCTGCTTAACAGTTAAGCTACTCCAATTTTTATTTAGTGTGCAGATTTGTGACCACATTACAAATACTTTCTGAAATAAAACCAGACATGTATTTTGGGCCCAAACTAGGATTTCAACAAAATTATCARAACCAGTGCAATAGCACTTTAAAAGACCATCACTGTAACCTCCTGGACAGAATAATTTTTTTCCATCTTGCACTTGCAAGCTACAATCTGCARGTACRTTTTTTTTCCCCCTAGTATTACATGGAATACAGATAAACATTTTAATCACAGCTGCAACTACAATTTTTTCAGTCTGATGGGAAAATTCCTATCCATATATTTTTCTTTACTTCGAGGAACCTCACAATGGARAATGTTTGGATACTGAAGTATACATTTATGTATAAAGAAAGTTGGTATTCAGGCTAAATAATTTCCTGTAAAAGTGAACTTTTAAGCCCAGATAAGTGAGTTTTCAGAAGTCATTCTGTGGAACAAAGATGCCATCCAGTGGTTGTCTAGATTGATGATTGCTGCCTATCTTTCCCTTTTCATCAGAGCACAGTATTTAACAATTTCRTATTTCCTGGCATGTATTACTATGYCCATCCTAATTCTACTGTTTCATTATGTATTTCTGGTTTTTACTGAATTAAATTGAATCTCATAAGACGAATGTAGCATTCCAACAACATGATATTTTTAAGACAGCGTGAGTTCTTAAACTCTCTCCAAATACTAACTATACCTTAAAATAGTCCAAGAGTCCAATTCTTCCTCCAATATTCAACCTCTTGTAACATCTATCCCTTTCCTCTTCATTAAAAACACTCATGAAATTACAAACAAAAAAATCTTATCAGAAAACAAGTAAGAAAGCCCAAAATATTTGCACAGTTATCTGTTAAAGCTTTCAAAGATTTTGCCTAAACCAAGGCAAGCTTTTATAAAAATCTGGTGGCATTCTTTTTATGAACAAATCTTAATTCTATGATTGTACAGTTTTTCTTTCTCATGCACTTTGTCAGATTTGAGCCAATGCTGTCTCAAACTACAATACTGAACTGCTCCCAAATAAACCAGAGGAACACACAAAGCAATTGAGGCAACTCTATACTATTGATTCCCCTCTCTCTTACAAGGGAAATTCATGTTATTAGGACAAAGTCACCACATGCACGCAGGATTCTGAGAAAATCTACAGATWCAATGGACCACATGATCAGAGACTTAYACAGCACATTGGATATAAATGGTGACTTGAAATTACTGGAAGAGCCACTGCTGTATTATATTTTACAATGGCATAAATTCTATTTATAAATTAATTATAATGTTTATTCTGACTTTGATGCTATAATTTGAAATGTCTCCTTAATACTACTTTATCCCACAATTCATTTACGTTCTACATGGAATCTTCTCCCTGATAAGTAAAAGGGATGACAGAACAAGCCACATTTATGGTCAGCATTTTTCTTTATTTTGAAATATATGGAAAAAACACGGTCACCTTATAGCTTGAAATACTAATTTGGAAAACAAAAAAACCTTCAAGGGTAAGGTTTWGTCACATACCATTTTGAGATGAGAACTTTGAAGTTATCCGTTTAACACCTACATTAGCTTTCTACCACTTCAAGGGCAAGTTACTAAGTCTAGACCTCTGGTTGCAAAACAAACAGAAAATTTACTAAATTCAATTTTCTGTCCTTAGTTATTAACATGGTYGAAAAGTCAACTAACCAGGGTTGTCTGTAGTTCTCTCTGAAAAATTCAGCAACAATAWATTTTAATACCAAAAAGGTGACCTMAAATTTCATTAGCACAACTTCACATTGCAGAAGTGTTGTGTTGAGAACTCTGCATCACAGAACAGCCACTGTAACAGTGAGCTCCTGTAAGCAGCCTTAAGAGTTCATTAATAAATGCTGACCTTAAAGGCATAGCTGCAATCTGCAAAAAATTCTTAATTGCTAGATCTTTCATGTCTTGTATC
>NW_026623453.1:921624-946905 GCF_030028575.1 Malurus melanocephalus
AAATTTCTGTTTCTAGTGACCAACACTTAGCTCACAAAAGTGAAAAGCTCAAATAAGTTATTTTAAAGATAGCAGAATGTAAAATAATGAAACAAATATGCAATAATAGAACACTAAGGGCAAAATAAATTTATACATAACACAACTATTTTTCAAAATCCTTGCTTTGCTTTAGATGCCAGATGCCTTCTGGCKAAAAACACATTCTTCACACATGCTGGGAATGTTGAGGAAAACTAGTCAGCATTCAGAGGATTAATACAGATTTCCAGCTCTGTGCCTTTAGGCTTAATAGTCAGACATCTATTTGTCCTCAGGAGAGGTTAGGGGTTGAAATGCAAATATCCAAACAACTGAATTCTTTGTTAAGATATCAGGAAAAAGCTTGATCTTTGCTGCTGTTTAATAAATCCTTGCAATTTTATGAACATATTTAAATGCAGCTTTGTGTCTTRCTATTTTGAAGGAGAAAACAATGTAAGGAAACAAACACATTCATTCTGACTAAAATTTGTTCTCTAGAGGAAAAATGACATACACCCTTGACAGCTTATTTACCAAACTCACTAAAGATTTATTGATTTATCAATCAGTGCCTTGAGCATTTGCTTCTCCCCAAGGGAAAATTAACAATTCCAGCTAACCTAATATATTCTATGTATAAACTAAGTGAATGCAAGAATCAATCCTGGCACAGTTTACAACATCCAGTTTAAAAAATGCTGTCCCTTTTGGTATATGTAAAATTGAAAGCTATACTAACGAAGAATAAATGCTCATGTTGCTTACAAACATAAAAAATACTTATTAAGACAGTACAATTGAACCCAACAGACATTTTAATTCATTTAAATACTCAGTGGGAGGCAAAAGCATTGGAAAATAAAAAATTGAATGATTTTGCTTCTAGATTAATACTAAGTACAACCACTATTAGTTACAATACTGACATGCCTCAAAGCAGAGATATTTCAAAGAGCTACAAATTCKCTTTTACTTCACCTGGAAAAGCAAAAGCCTGAAAATTAATTAGTGGTTTGATGATTTCAGAGCAACACAAGAATCCCAGAAGATGAAAATTAAAATCTAGGAATAYTTCATAATTTAATAAAGAAAATACTATAACACAACTAAAATGTACACAAAAATGGTGTTAGCAAGRGGAAAATGCAGTAAACATTAGATTTGCTTTTCACTACAAAAAGTAAAAATATCCCAAATATATATAAATAAARATTTGGAGTAGTAAAGACCTGGAAGAGAGCAGCTCAGTGCATCACTGCTCCTGTGCTGAACCTTTGCAGCATCTGATTCCTGCAAGGACCCACAAAACACCCAACCTTTATCACCTAAGGAAGCTCAGCTGCAGCAAAGTCTTCCCTTTAAAACCAAGACCAACAATCTSCCCCCACAGTGATCCCCTCCCAGGCCCCTGGGATTATCCTCACAACCAGGACCTTCCCAGCAAGACACATTCCATGGGAGCAGCAGAATCCAATACAAAACACYGACCGCAGATTCTGTTAAACCCTCATGCACCTAATTCCATTTAGCAGAAGTTTTATTATAATCCACAGAATTTAGGTGTCTGCTAAACATTAAAATGTGCATTTAGAGAAAAATCCTCAAGATATGTCATGACCCCCTCCYTTTTTTTAAAACATAATTAAGTATGAAAAAGGCCATTCAATCCCAGGGAAAAGAAGACAGGAATTATTGTAAAAGACTGCCCTCTGGTGTTATGCCAATTCTAAATTCTGTTCTATATTTCAGATCCTCCCCAACCACTCCACTGCATTTTTTTGTTACTGTTTTTTGTTTTTTTTTACCTGAAAGAACCACCTCCAGGGTCATTCAGCTTGTTTTTCTGATTTGCAGAGACCTGAACACCAAAGCCCCCAGGACTTTTACTGGCTTGTATTGTTGGTGCCTTCCCTACTGTGCCTGAAAAACACCAAGCAATGTTATTATGAGCTGTCTTAGACAATTTACATCAAAGAACCTTCTGTCCAGGAACTAAATTTAACTGTCTGTAAATTGCAAACAAAGGAAGTTATTATTTTTAAAGATTACATGCTGAAGAATAACAATTTAAAATACAAAATGTATATTAACATTACAGTTTGTTCAATATTTACACAACAGTGAAGATTCAAAAATTGAAAACCATTGGCCATAAACAGCTATAATATTTATAATGGCTGTAAGTGTGTTTGCAATTGCCAGTAAACCACTTTTCTGGATAATCTGTACAGAATAAAGAAGCAGAATTCGAAATGTTCTTAATAYAAACACTTTAAGTCAGAGTCACTCAGGATATTAACTATACCTTTTACATTTTCTTTGTTGTTCTTTATTGCAGTGAAAAACATGTATTTCAGAGTAGAAAGCACTGCATTTATTTTAAAATGTTTTGCATTGCATATAAAAGAAAAAATATTATTGCCAAATTTGACACAACCCCCCATAAAGGTTATCTTTCCCTTCCTRTCTTGAAAACAATGATTAAAAAAAAATTCATGTCTGTATCTAGACTTTACAGGTCTTGAAGTACAAATAAAAATCTGGGCTTTCTAAATGAGCCCAAGTGTGGTGGATATTGGGTAAATTCAAGAGATCTGAATTCCTCTCTGACATTAAACTTTTGGAGTAAGCCCTCCTTGATTGCTTAAACACATTTACATGGGTTACATTTTGTGTTTCTTTTAATCCCACCTGTGTTTTGGCATGTAAAAATAACTCACGTGTCTACTTGATTTAAAAGATCTCACCTTTTTCTTGTATATCAYCCCCTTTAATTGAGCATTACAGACATAGTGTTTGAGATTTTAGGAAGGACATGAAGGTTGTTCCTGCAGCCCAATAATTCAATTGCACATAAATGGCAGGGGAAGGACCTTGGCAGAGTCACAGCATTTTTCTGTCATGGATTATCCATGACAGAAAAACCTAAAACACAACTATCCTAATAAATCCTTTTAAGAATGCTTYTTGGCTAATACAAAGGTGTTTGCTGTGAATGAGTCCTGCATTACTTTTTTTATTTTGAAGTCTTCATCAACTCCAACATCTGATCTTAAAGAGAAACTAATTTTATAGTGTTTGTTGAGTTCTTCATCTGTATAAATAAACTGTAATGTGGACTCTCAACATCAGTAAATACAAAACCAGATTTAGGACTTCAGCCTAAAGCCTGGGGAATAAAAATATTTTGTCATCGGAATATTCAAGGTCCGTGAGATGTCACAGACAGCATTAGTTCATGGACCAGACAATTCATTTATCTATTTCAGATGAACAAATGGAAAGGTTTTCTATTAAGTGAACTGGAAGGAAGGAAGGAAAGAAATAATACAATAACAAAAATTAGCAGATCTCTGCTTTGTACAATTATTAACTAGAAGATTAAAAATGTTAACCTTGAAAATCATTGCAATGATTTCAATTCATTCAATTAACCTTGAAAATCATTGCAATGGCAAGATTAAGGTAACAACACCACTCCTCCAAAATTAATAATCTATTTCTTTGGAATCAGTATCAATGCTTTGTTTTCTACTTTTGATTGAAAAACACCCCCAAAATTCAAAAGGGTACAGCAAGAGAGTAGTTAACTTCCTGGTCTCAGGAAAACAGTATGTCTGCACTGGATATGGGAGAATTAAATTTCACATTCATCCCCAGTGTAAGTAACTCTACTCCATGAATCTGGCAAAGCAAATGTAAGATTTGGGATGTCATTTAAGTTTTCTGGTTTAAATAGATCACAACTGTGCATGACTAAGAGTTAGACACAAAATATGCCTAAAACATCCACTTATATTATGGGSCAGAGCATATTTTGAAAATTAAAATCACCTGTGGGCCTAGATACTTCATGGGATTGGTAATGACATACAGAGTCTTTCACCACTGGATCCTTGCTTCAAATTTTAATTAGCATGATCTAGAAAAATAAGCCCAAATTTAGGAGCTTATAAATTCCTAGCTGTATTTCAGCACAGGTTAAATAACTGCAACAAACACTCTGGTTAATTGTTTTACTATTTGGCTCGATTCCTCCATCCTTAAGACAGAATTCACGTAATTATTATACTAGTAAGTGCTTTGGTAAAGGACTGTGAATTTTTCATGCAGTAAYGATGGTGTTGCTTCCACTGGCATGGAAGTAATTTTATTTATCTAAAAGTCCTTAAAGCCTGCCAGTTTTATCTAAACTACTGTTTTAAGAAGCATTACAGTCTGTTCACATGAATGTATTAAAGATACATTGCACTTGGAGATTCACTCCTGTCAAGGAGGGAAACAACGCACTTTATGGAGGTCAGCTCAGKTCTGGGGAAACTATCCTTAACAAATCACAGTCCACAAAATTATGCTGCTGTAATTTTTATTCAGACCATGTCCTATTCCAGTATATTATCTCCTTCTGCAGGAATATCTAGGTCAGAATAAAATATCATTACACTGGTGTTTACAGTACAAGATTTTAACAGTATATCAAAATGAAGCACTCTTGACAGTGCTGCCAGCACACAGGCAGACTGCTCCCTACATGTGTGCTGCTGGATGAGAGGTTGGGATGTTTTCTAAATGCCTAATCTTGCTTGTTTTGTCTTTGAAACAATATACTGGAGGTCTTAACCAAACCTGTAAATTGGAATAAGCTCACCAGAAAGTAGGACCTTGTAGAATTGGCTTTTATGAAACCACTATCTACCATAAGCCAAACTGTCAGTTAAGTTGCATTGCAATGGCTGATCAAAGGCTATAAAGARTGAACTCATATTCTGAACGTACTGTTTAAAGAAGGGATGCCAGTATCGTGCAGATTCTCAGCACACTGTTGACATTCACAACTTGGAGACTGAACAAGCAAAGAAATGAAATCACCTTCACTCTCAGACACATTAGTCAGAAGTGAAAGCTCATGCTATTGGATGCATGGACATGTTATAAACTCAGGACATGAGTATCAGTGCTATCAAATATACACGTTTTATGGTGAGCAAGTGTATTTCTTCCTAATTTAGCAAAACAGCCTACAGGATTACAGTGACAGCTTGGTCTCTGTGTCCATTTAACCTTTGAATTCTCCTAAGAGAACAGAACAAGCAAAACATCAACTGCTATTAAACATTTTTGATGCTTTTTTTTTTCCCAAGGAGAACAGAAATGACCAAGCAATGAAGTCAAGTAGGCAAYAATTGCTTTTATGAGCACTTAAACTAGTCTAATTCCTGATTCAGAACTGAAGATGACAAGCTCTGTATTCCATTACAAACCCTCAATCATRGAACTGCCCACATCCAATAAGATATTGTCACACATATTCAGGAAAAACAAAACCCAAGCCTAAGAGGTTCAGAGGTAGAAAGAAACAAATGGGCATTTATTAGGAAGCAAGGAGGCTTCAAGAATCCTCTCAAACAGTGGGAAGTATCAGCCAGCCATGAGTCCACCCACSTGTGCACAGACAGATGAGGAAGTTGTGGATAAACCACAGGCAGTGGCTGATCAGTGCATGGCATGCTGCTGTGGTCAGTCTCTGACCTCATCAAAAAGTAAACATCCTAACAGGAGTCACAGAAAACCAACTTGAGCCTTGAGGAATTTCTCTAGGGCTCCCACCTTGACCTCTGCAGCTGCACAGATGGGGACTATCATGTTCTGCTTCAGGAGTATGAATTAAAAGTAAKATGAATACACTAGGCTTCAGAAAAATGATTTTTTTTTTCTTTCTTTCTCTGGCCCAGAGTCACAGTTTAGGACAGTGAGAGCCAAGTTCCTGACCTGGTTTAGAACTTTCCATGAAAAACTGCTGAGTAAGGAGCTAAACATGCGAGAGTTTAGTCCTAAGGTTGTTTCAAAACATTTCACTGTATTGGTCTGAAACACCTTGAAACTGCATGAAAACATGCCATTCATGTTACCTCATCCTTCAGCCAGCATGAGGTAAAAAATCAATGTCAACAATGTTGCCAATGTCAACACTGTAAGTTTTTCCATGCCACTCGTTTGTAATGACAATGAAATTCATACAAAGGTAACAATCTCACTAAAACATTTAAACCCATACCTTGTGGTCTAATGGTCTGAGTTATTACCACTGGCATCCTAATCTGGGTAGTCTGGCAAGCAGGGGTTCGTTTCACAGTTTGAGCAGATGTTGACTGGATAATCTGCTATTATTAAAGAAAAGTATACTTATATTATACTCTTTATACACAAACACACACAACGTAAATACACTAATACCTGTAATTACCAAGATAAGCAYGTGGAACTCTAAAAGCACAACCAGCTGGTGACAAAAGTCATATTCATGTAATGCATGTGGTTGTGTGTGTGTGTATATACCTATTTTGCCATTATGCTTTTAAAAAGGAATCAAATCATATACGACACATATCATAAGTCACAACCTTCATAAAAAATACATTTCAAAGTCATAAGGTTAATATTAAAATTTAGACTTTTGTCTTCAGAAATTTTACTGGGAAGAAAAGCAGTTTTGTAGAAGAAAATGCTGCAATAATTGCAGTGGTATCTACCATCTAACATTAGGCCTTGCACTAAACATCTACGCTTTTTAAAGAAAACATACTAAAAATAAATTTTACATCATCTAAAATGTTATGGGCTCCAAAGTCAGATATAAACAAGAAAGTAAACCAAATTTTGTGGTGACCATATAGGATCAATCTTTTAAATATTAATTGGATATTCTCAAGGTTTCATTTACTACTAATTCAAGTTCTGAAGACCTTCCCCAAAACTAAACCTGGGTTATAAACTTAAAATTTGACCCATAAAAAACATCAAATAAAAAAAAAAAACAAAAAAAACACGTGCAAGGAGCAACATGCAAAATGTACATTTGTAAGATCAGGGACAAGGTAGTCACAGACATAATGAACAGAAGATTCACAAAGATGTGTGGATGCTGCAGAGCTGTAAAAAATCCATAAATAAACTGTGAAAATAAACCACTGGCAAATAGCTGTGAATAAGATTTCAACCACAACCCAGGCATGGCACCTCCAGCAGCCGCGTGCTCCTCACAGTCACAGTCACAGTCACAGTCAGAGCTGCTCCTCCCCATGCAGAAGGGACCCCCGAGCCTGCCCATGGGATGCAGCATTCCCAGCTGGAACCAGCCCCCCACTGCACCTCCCCACAACACCACTCCCACCAAGAGCAGCTCAACCATTCCACTGAGCTGGKCACAAAGAGCCACATCTCTGACTGCACAGCAACCTGGGGAGAAAAGGAAAGGAGAAACAGCATCTGCAAACGAGACRCAGAAGTAGAGAATGAAACTGCACCATTCACAGGAACCAGGGCTCCAAAACAGGAAGGGAGACAGGTGAAAACTACAAACAAGAAAAGAGTGATGAGGGACCTGTGATGTATTCTGGAAAACAACCCAAATAGGGCCATTCAGAAGTTACTAAACTGCATTTTGTACATCCTAAAATACAGAGARTTGAAAAGTTGTAAAAAACCTGTAGATGTAGAAGTATTAGCAATAACCACCTTGCAGAAAGAGAAAAGAGATAAAATATTAAGGATTCAGCTTCAATATGGACACTGAAGGAAAATTCAGCACTTGTATTAARCACAGAAATAGAGCAAATGGATATAAATTTACTTGGTCAAGACAGTGAGTGAATAGTCACACTCAGAGGGGAAAGAATAAAGTAGTACCATGCTTACAAACAGRAAAGAAACAGAGTTGATCAGTGAAAACAATAGAAAAAAGTTGAATTTAACTGCAGTTTGATGCACAAGAGACATATACAAGTGTGGTTTTAGTAAAAAGAATACTCCATGTGAAAAAAAACCCTACATCAGTAGGAAAAGAGGAATGTTGCCACTCTTACAATAATTCATTGGTAAGTTTTCAGAGAATAGTGAAGAAAAGCTGCTGTACCTTAAGGGGCTGGAAGCAAAGCCATAAAGATGTTTGGGACCTGGGGACACAATTACTACTGGTATTATAGTAATCAGCTGCAATTACATTGCTTTTTMTCTCTGTGAAGCAACTTCTACAGTTCAGAACCAAGTTCTGTTTCCCKTGATTAATATTTTCATGTGAATAACGTACATAATGAGCCACTGACACCATTAAAGACAGGACAATATTGAACTATTTCAGATGGTGTAAGAAATGGCACTGTTTTCTTTACTGTACAATACATTAAAAAACAGGTTTTTGGCAAGTACTGTACTAGGACTTCAATTTATGTCCAAGTGCTGACAGCATAGAAAATTATTGAGAGAGAAACTTTTCAAGGGGCAGAGACCAAATTTTTATCTTAAACTCCATACAGAAACCAATCAGCAAGAAGCATGTTCTCTCTCAAAGGAACAACTGCACCATACCTCAGAGTAGCATTTCACACTAAATCCCAGTATCTGTAGGGGACCTTTAAAAAATGTTTCAACACAGATGCAATCTCCAGATCTGGAAGTCATTCAGGAATTAACATTAGCAATTAGTTTCTGAAACAGAGTATGTAACTTCTCGACAGACAAATGAGGGACATAGTAAAAACTAATGAGTCAGAGAATTCTGCATTAAAATCTATATACTGTCTAAACCACACTTCATCAATYAAGGTAATTCAAACTTCTAATYGTCTTGCCTATATTCRCAACATCATAAACATTACTGTTAAGTCCTTAGCTTGGCCTGAAATTTGTAGACAATGAACAAGTGTAATAGCATGCCAATCTGGGAGATGATTAACTTAAATTCTTTCATATTTCCAACAGGCTAAAAATACACACAAGTGCACCCCATGTCATGTTATCTGTCTATATTCTGAATCAAAGCTGAATGCCACTGATCAGTTCGCAAACCCTATCCCAGACTGAGAGAGCAGACACAGGAGTGGATGTTTTGGGACACTGATGTTRTCAGGGACATTACTTCATTCAGCCTTCAGAAAAGGGGAGATCTTAGTGTTGTTTGCAATCACCTTTGGGAGGATGTAGAGAAGACAGAGCCAGACTCTCTCAGATGTACAGAACAGGAGGATGTAACACAAAAGACACAAGCCGGAATATTGGAAATTCCAATGTAATATAAGAAAAAAAATGACGAGGGTGGGCAAGCTCTGGAACAGACTGCCCAGAGAGGTTGTGTAAYTTCCTCTTGAAGACACTCAAAACATGACAGGTCACCTGGGAGACATCCTAACCTGCAAGCAGGAGACTGGACAAGACACCTTCAGAAGTCCTTTCCAACCTTTTACCATTATGCCCATRAACGCATAATCACAGATTTTATAAAAGTGCTCTGTCACAAAGGGTAACAAGACAGATTGTAAAAGTATTCAAGGCTTGCAGAAACTGTTCATCATTCCATCTCCACTGAAAAGGGAAGCATTTTTCATTGCTTCCACCTCTGAAGACAGCAAGCACAAAAACAGAACAACRAAGGCATGGAAAATACAAAGGACGGAATGTGATTTCCTCATTGCCTGGATTTGAGAGAGTTTGGAAAATGGTAAAATTACCAAACAAAATTATGATCAAGATAGTGTTGAGACAGCAAGTGCTGTCATATACCAGCTATTCCTCTTCAATTTATCTGTCAAAATCATGAGCTAGACTGCTGCACTTTGGAGCTCTTCAAGGAACACACTAAAGCAGCAAAGTCATGGCATTGCTTCTCCAAGTGCAATGCCTGAACAGTTATCTACATTTTTCTTCCATCTAATAACATTTTTCTGTAAAGTAAGATGTACATTCCTCACAATAGAAAGCATTTTCCCTCTCTTTTGATTTCATCTTTGCACTTCTCCCCTTGTCATCTCTCTCCACTGTTCCCACTGACTTTGATTGACCATTTGTCTGCTCTCCCAGACCAGCTCCTTCTCTCACCTCCCGTACATTGCAGATCCCACTCTGTCCTTTGCTGAAGTTGACATTATTTTCACAGGTGAAAAAAAGGATGTTTTTACAAAGGTGCTTCCATAAGACAGCAGATTCATGAAGACAAAAAATTATATATAACAATCACACTACTGATAACCAGAGTAACAAAGGGGTGACARCTGAAATACAAGGGTTTTTTTCTAAAGGTTTTCTTCAAAAAGCGTAGATTCAGTAACTCTGTTAGAATAAGGTAATGGTTCTCTCTGGTCCTGATYTCAAGCCAAAAGGTGATGATCATTTCGTGAYAGGTGTGAATCTTCTACTRTGTAAGTTATTACAGAGCAGAGAACAAATTACAGATGTGAACACAGACCAATAATTAACAACACAATTAACCAACAAATATGGACTGAGAAGGRATCCAGCCAAGGCACATAAAATGTACAGAAGCAGAAAGAGAACAGAAGTTATCAGTCTTTCTCATGCCTACACAAGATTACAAAATAAAATAAGAGCCACTATCTACAAACCACTGAAAGAAAAAGTCCTCTAGGACATTTAAATTAGAACTCATTGCTCAAGTTTCTGAGGACAAGGATTTTACAGCTCTCCTGGATCAGTGCTGATGCACAAGGTTCCAACCTTTACTTGCCTCCTTTTTACTTGACAAGGGCTGCAAAACCAGCCTGGCTCAATTCACATAAATCACCCTTTGCAACAAAAGCATCTGAATCAAAAACYACAATAAAAACAAAAACACAGTAAACAAGAGCTTCTGCAAAGAAATGAAAAATAAAAACAAATTTGAAAACTATATCCCTCACCAAGCATTTTTTTCTCTCAATTAGGTTAAATAAAAATATTATGGAAGGAAGAAACAAGACACTCGTAAACATATAGAATTCAGAATGGCTGTGGTCTGATATGACATTTATCTTCACTCATGAGTAAACACTTGCTAACTCACTTGTGGCTATGCCACTTGTGATTTATCAGTCTACTCACTCCTGAAGATAAATGTCATATCAAACCTCAGCTATCATGTAATCTGGCAGCATTAACTTACAATGTTCATGCTTTTATGGGCCTAGAACTCACATTTACCATTGCTTACCACACTGCAATAGTAGCAGCTACAGTTTTTCAATGGTGCCTTAAAATCTTCATAAGCARTTATTTTTCCTCCCAAATAAAACAAATTGATTTTTTAAAAACTCAGCACAAAATAATTAATCTAATGTGACAACAATATTATTCCATCGAGTATAGTTTTCAATAAAGCAATGACAAAAAATAAAACAGAAGCCATGAGATCGCTTGTCCCACCTGCTCCTCAATTTATTAAATAATTCTTCCTACAATGGTCAAATGRTCTATTTTTGAGTGTTTTCAATTAYGGCTTTTTCATCRCTGYTTTTGGGAGCCTGATCTACCATCTAACATTCTCTCTTACTTTATGGATATTTTGCCTTATATCCTATTTAAATCCTATTTCATTTAATTATATCTTGTTATTCATATTTACACCATCTTGGTCTGCTCCAAATAATGGCCTTTTATTCTCCCTTTCAATCAGTTTTTGACCAAGTTACGTCTGTACAATTCTCTTAAGCTTTTCTTTTAGGCTTTGCTTTTAAGCCTAGCCTTTTGTTAATGGTTTCCAAACAGCAATCAGTGACAATATTCTCCTTATTTTAAAGGTACAGCCCACAATATTCTGAAAATAAAGTCCATGATAACAAYTCAGAAAATCACTAGGTTGTGTTTCAAATAGGCACACAATAGGCATACAATTTGTAAAATATAGGCTTTGTTCCTGTTGATGGATCCCAGACATCAACTGCTCAACAGCCACTTAAATTTAAATTTTATTGCACACCAAATTCCAAGTCCGTAGCTAAATCTTTGTTAGTTCATTAATAGAAAATACTCCTTTTATAGGAACAGCCATCTATTACTCTTCCATTTCTAAGCTGCCATGCCGACAAGGCAAAAAGAAAATGATTTCCTAAAATTTCACTAAAATGTGTACAAATTACATTCAACCATGAACAGAAAAGTGTTGCCAGAAAAAGCTTCAGTAGAGAATTGAAAAGCCAAGTGGAACATCCCCACATAACATAATTCATATTCTGCTGTGGTATCTTATTTCCAAATTCCATTACTCTATCTCAGCTTCTGAGAGACTGCAACCACTGTGACAGTCCATGGAAAGTGTCAGTAAATGTTTGGGCAAATCCTGCTCTAAAGGACCTTAGAACATGGCAAAGCCTACCCTGTGGACACTGTGCCAAATCAGTGCAGCAATAACAGTGCAGATGTATTTCTATACATCCCTGCTAATCCTAGACCTGCATGAGTCTCTGTGCAGCTCTGTATATAATTAAATTTGTTTTAATTAAGATGGATCACTGATTTTCTTATTGGKTTTTTTTTATCACTCAAATTTAATACTTGGTTTTAACCTCCAGGAGTACTTTGTCCTCATAAAGCAGTCAGCGCCAACACAATATAGAAAGTGCTAATCCATCTCCATTACTCATCAATCTACTTTGAGGCTGAACACATTTAACCAAGAACATCTCTCTCATTCATACAGACTTCACCTGCTGTAACATCCAAAACAAGACAGGCAATACCTGCATATATAAGGCAACACAGAGCACATGGACTCTAAGAATGGCAATTTAGACAAACTTTGAACATTGCACTTAGAACAATTAAAAAAATTGATTACTGGCTTATCTAATTAGTGTCTCATCAATAAAAAATTARGCTAAGATTATTCCCCTTTTCTCTGCCTAGAAGTGGCACTAGCTCGCTTTATAAAGCATCATTTTTCATAGTTTGGAACATGATAGCRGTACTTTGCAAAACAGATAGGAAAAGCTCTCCTCTTTCATCTCCACTGACTGTACATTGCAAAGCCTTTGTGCGAGCAATGCTGCACTGACAGTGTGCACAGGATTTTCATGCTGTAAGATACCTCAGTGTAACTGGAGAAAGCATCACCACAGCTGATACCTCTGAAAAACAGAAAACTCAAAGGAGGGAACACCTAACAGACCCTCAACATTTGAAGGGAAACTGGACGATTGTAAACTGGCTGGTATGAACAGATCTATATTCTAAAACATGTTTGCCCTTCTGCAGCTGGACAGTTTGCAAAGCCAGCTGGAACTCTCTCCAATGAGCTTCTGGCTTGGAAAATCTGGAGCTCAGCCAGTTCCTCCATCAGTGCTGGGCACCCTCAGGCAAGCCAGCTGCAATCTTCCTCTTCCGGACAAGTCCAAGGCAAGATGGCCAGCAGCTCKTTCAGTGCTCTGATTTCAGGGAGCGTTGGGAGCTGTGACAGTGCGATCACTGTCACTACAAAAAAAATCAATACTTAGGAGCAGTTACTGGGGTGATATGGAACTGCTGCTGTGTTGTCTGCTTGGCACCTGAGCTAATGGTTGCTAAGATTTTTTTTTCATGCAGTAACTCTTACTGTCTCATGATGCTTTTGTCTGTATAGAGGGTATACTTTGAGGGTAATTAAGTGCCTGGTTAACGTAATGTTTGATTCTATTAACTAATGACTGACAATATTAAAGCAAATATGAAAAGACAGTTTCACARTAAAGGCAGTAAATTATGATTCTTAGTATCTTCTTCCTATGTATTTTCCACAAAAGGAGTATTATTAAGCACAGTTCTGCTCTGCTCAGTTTGTGACCTTTTGAAAATGTAGCAGTCATTTCACRTACCCAGTAAATGAAAATTCAGCCTTAGACCTGTGACCTCCTTATAGAAAGAAAATCAACTTCTCTTGATCATTAGATCAATCTCCACAATATTACTTGAGCAGCTTTCAGCC
Organism: Malurus melanocephalus; assembly: GCF_030028575.1. Lineage (NCBI taxonomy): Eukaryota > Metazoa > Chordata > Aves > Passeriformes > Maluridae > Malurus > Malurus melanocephalus. The sequence continues at coordinate 935,372 of NW_026623453.1, forward strand.
CTTCCTGTGACACAAGTATGTCATAAAAGCTCTTCACATAGTCTCTACTCAGGTTAACATCACAACTGCTCACTTTGAGTCCACTGACATGAGACAGAATGCACCTCTCACTGAAATTCAGCTTTATCCCAATCAGAAAATAATCCACCAAAACTATAATCAAAAAAGTAAGAATTCCTGTAGTCTTACCCATTTCTGTCCTACCTCAGTGTTTCTCCAAAGGTAGGGTGCAGCCTGCCTACTGGGCACAGGGGCACTCAAGATGGGCTGCACAACACTGGAAAAAGCCATGTTACATGGCAGTAGGTTACTCTTCAGACTGGGGCATGAGATAATGCCAGACTTACTGGCCATGGACATTTCTMCTCATAAGCAATCTGTCAGCTGCTGCCAGAAATTTGCTTACCCTGGGACAGGTAAGGACCCTTCCTGCCTGTAAGCATCCCCAGTTCCTGCACTTCTACCTAGAAGAGCCAAAGCTATTGTCCATTCAGCCATGGACAAGCAGAGCTGCCACAAAAAGTGAGGAACACTTTATTAATGAATAAAACAATGCAGACAGGGTGGAGAGAAGCCATCTCGGAAGAAGAAAGAATGCAAGTGGCTGGACTTGCACCAAAGCAGCTGATCTGAAGCGAGAAACACCCAACTGTCTCGCGTGTATTATAACAGCCAGAGTCAGAAATCTAAGCAGCCAAGATGTTCTTACACATTAAAACTGTGCTCACTAAAGGATTATAAAATTCTACTAATTTAATTTTAAAGTTAGTCATTTAACCACTAGAAAGTGTTGATAAGGCTCAAGACACAGCTCAAGTGTTTTCAGACTGTGCAYTGCTACTTTTAAATTAAAGCAAAATAAATATTCTCTCTCCACACACCTCACAAATTATTTATAAGCTATATAGAGCCTATAAACTAAAAGACAGACCACTGTAATGTTTTGCATTATCACATGCATTTCTCAGCCTTGAGAATATAAATTTTTACCAACTTGATACAGGTTCTAGAACATGTCTGAAGGATTTTGAAACCTAAGTGAACTACTTTACTCACACATGCAGAGAAACTAAGACAAGGACTCTCACAAAGGGTGGTAATGCCTGTAAAAACTCCAGGCCTTGTAAAAATCCTTAACATCCCTTAACTACAAGTGCAAACACACACAAAAGATCCTGTGTAACAGCAGCAKGAAGTCCCCATGTTCTCAGTGACTACCTGGCTGTACAGCTGTCTTACTGACAGTGTCTCAGAACTCAATAGATCTAAACCCATAATAGTCTACCATGCACAAMAAAGATACAGTTCAGTGAGTAACAGAGAATGGCATTATTTCTAAACAAAACATCCTGGTACAGCACAGCTATTCTCTCCAAGACTTTACACAACTATGTRTAAAAGAGTTTAAAATAAGAGAGTTAATTTTAATGCAGACTAATCCAAGCAAAGCAGCATACCTAATGACATACTCAACATTATACTCTTGCCTGTAAATCCTGGAAAGCTTTCTGTTCTACATTTGTAATTCCCTCAACTTCCACTCTGCTCACACAACAATCACTGTATTGCAGACAAAAAAGCCAAGAGTRCACTTCCTTAAATTTATGTTAACAATCTTACCTAAAGTAATGGTTGAGCATATATGTGAAATGACAGAAAATGAGGTACTACTACRTATCACAGAATATGATACAAACATGAAAGAATTTTCCCAAAAAAGCTGCAACAAAAGTGACACTGGAAACTGCTACAYAGTTCAGTAAGAAATTCTCTTTTATACTACAGTACCTACCAGTTGAGAACTCTGATTTGACTGTACCACCTTAACCTGAGGAGGCTGCACTGTATTTGATACAGACACTGTGCAAATGTTGTTTGGTTGCCTTATTCCTATTGTCTGCGTCGTGACAACAGAGGAAATGCTTCCCGAGGCAGATTGAGGTATAACTTGCGAGAGCTTGGTTTGTTGGAGTGACTGCTGAGACGGCTGTCCTTGCAAAACCAAATGTTGACTATTCAGTAAAGATTGTCTCAGTGCAGGTAGACTTTTCTAAAAACAGAAGAAAGTTCATGAAATATGAAACTTAGCAGATTGACAAAAAGTATTTTGAAATTTTCTGTAAACATAATAAAAAGAATGCAACTTTTTTTTTCACTTTTACTAACTGCCTATTCATCCAACAGAAGTAAGATTGAACATATTTTCCAAGAGAAAGTTCAGTTTACATTTTTAGTAAGCTTTCMATTTGGATTTAGCAACCTGCAGATTTTCATGTGCCCTTACTTCCACTGTAGCAGTAGAATGTAACAATCTTCTTCTCACAACCATCTAGAACTTGTAGCGCAGGTCTTTGGAAGGGCAAGAAATGGAAGCAGGAAAGGCAGAACCATAGAACARCCCTACTCCCACTGCATGCCAGAAGCAGCAAGCTGAACCACTTTACTCCTCCTGACACACCTCCAGAACCCACAACCAGGTGACTTCACTGTCAATCCCCTACAGCAGTAGCTGTTTATGGTATTATTTCTGAAGTCATGTATTGTGACTGGATTAGAAAAGTGTACTATTGTATGCTCCACGTTCACACCACTTCAACAAAAAATGCTTCCAAAAGGCTCTACTGTTCTTTCGTGAACAAWTTTTTTAYTTTTTAAGTGGCAGAAGTGTTCTTTTGAATTGCATCCTCCGGGCAGCTTAGAATGCAACAACGTTTAGCTCAAGTTACAGTTCTTTCTAAACTTCTAATATTGATTTAAAAACTTAATGCCTGTTGCCCAAAAAGGACTTCAAAGAAAGAAAATAAATCAAAACTTATCGTGATGCTAGAAAAGCCACAAACAAGAGTTAATGACAACTTGAAGAAACAGAAGCAGAAAGTTCTCAAGCAAAGTTACAGGAAGAGAGAGGAAATCTGCCCCAAACAGAAGTTTTGATCTAGACAGAAAATGCTTTTAAAACGATATTTGTGGTTTTATTGGGACTTAAACATGCTTTGTATGTTTGYAAATAATCCTACATATGGAAGTTACTGTAGCTAATTTTCAGAACCAATGAAAAGTTAAATTTACCCCATATACACCGACTTAGGACCCAACAATAAATCTATCTGGTATCACATCAGAAATTCTGCTGTTGATCAGTTCCATGTTACAAGGAGGATTATGAACACCTGTATCCAGTGCAGTTTTCATAATCAGTGTTACACGTGGATGGAATGTTATCAATGACGCAAACACAGATTAGAAAAACAATATGGAAACAGTGTATCAAATTACTTGAAGCATGCTACAGAAATAACTTGGGACACTTTGAAATGTCAATGTTCTTCTTCACAAAAAACTACCACAGGAAACTGTATCTATTATAAAAGTAAAGGCTCACTACAGAATTGCCAATGGATAGTTTCCAAACTAGGGAGGAACTGGGTTTTTTTAATCTAATTACTGCAAAGTTCTAGATCAGGGCTACTCGAGCAGAAAACTCCAGAGCAGCGTGGGACAACAAATACATTTCCTTAAAAGTCAGCCAAGCTCCARAACACAGGGGGTCACCCTTCTGTAGGAAAACCCTATTTCTCACCACTGTCCCAGGCTGTGGAGCAGCCCAGAGCCACACAAACCGTGAGCAGCACCTGCCTGGCCTGAAACAGGTGGAGCCTGCCCGGGACTTCCAGCCAAGGAAATCCCAGCAGAAATGGGCACATTCAGAAGTAACAGAAGGGTAGTTCTGCTCTGGACCACTGAAGATARTACCACTCTAAAAGGATATTCTAAGACTCAGTGTAATGAAATTTGCMCTGAAATAAATTTATCCAAACCATATTCACATTACCTTAAGGAAAGGTACAAGATACGGCTGAGGAGATGATTTGAGTTCTGTTTGAAGGCGGCCTGTAAATTCTTCTGGATCAATCTTTGCATCCTTCAGGGGAAAGAAAAAAAAAGCATCAACAACTCAGCTCAGTTGTTTGGTTGCCTCTTTCCCAGCTAATATATACACATATCTCTGCAGCTAAATAGGCTGCCACATCAAGAATGTTGAGAGCTCAAGTCCCTTCACTGCCCTCTGAGATCCTTCTGTCTAGCACTTATTCAAATATGTAACATGCCACTCACAATTCTGAGAATTCCCTTGGAGATGCACAATTTAAATCAAAACAAGGCCCCAGAAACATTCAGGTCTCTTTTGGGACTCCATTCTCTTGCTAACATTTACACAGTGATTTCTTTTTTAAAATTAAAAGAAATCAGCAAAAGGCTGTTGAAGTAACCTTACAAATCATTACAAAATTTCTSAGCTTTTACAGTAATTCCAAAACCAATTCTGATGGTACAATTTAACTTGTAGAATGTGAATATATAAACTGTATATATAAAGCACAGGCACATATAAAAAGCATGCTTTTAAATAGATATAAAATTTTCTCCTGTATGGATTAGTATGTATATTAATAAAATATACACTTACAATGGTATCAAATACATAATCAGTCATTTATTTAGTTATTATTATTTAGTTAATTCAAGAGAACTCTAACTTAGGTGCATTTTATGATACTTCTAAATATCTTAACTATCATACCTACCATTAGTTACAAGTCCAGCTTGTAATAAAAACATTAATTAACCTGACTGATACAGAACAAGAGAAAAAGCAAACCAAAACAAAGCTTCAATAAATACATTGTATATGTGTGTCACTACTTTGTTTAAAATACTGTAAGCAGTTACCTTTAGATATTTACTCTTTTCAAGTTTGCAAAAGTTCAAACAAGTTTTTACTGGAACCTCTGAAGGGGATAGTTGAATGGCTCACACTTGAAAACAGTCTTAGGCTTGTCTAAACACAGGCTTCTCTGGCAATGAACTCAAAGAAATGTATAGCAACTACATTGAAATCCAAGTTCTTCACAGACTATATGACATTGCTTTCGAGAAGCTTGACTGCTTTCCCAGCTCTGCAGTAACATCTGTCTGCAGTTTATTATACAGCTCACTGCAACAGCTGTTCACTGCAGACTGCAGCCAGGGCAGCCTTTCCTGGGCCCAAGGATTCCATCTGACACAGCTTGGTCTCTGGAGATTCCCAGCTCACAAAGGCTCCAAGCAGGGGCACCTGTCTGCAGAGCAGCTGACAATCAGCAGCTCAGGAAAATACTTTGTGTTCAGTCCTAGAAACTCTAAACCACATTGTGAAGGAATCTATCTACATTTGTTTGTGCTTACAACAAGCAAAGAGCTTCTTGTTTCAGAAAAGACGAGAGTTTGGAGGAAAAGAAACTTCATGAATCCTCAAGGAAAAATCTTGTATTTTACTGTTTTACTAAATGAACAATCAAAATATTACCCATCAAAACAAGAGTGGCTTTGACAACACCTACTTAATACCTTGTTGCATTTCCCCTTCCAAAAACCAAGAGAAACTGCCTTTAACAGATTTTTTAACATATGTAACATACTGAATATTGCATTTTCAGGTAGCCAAACTCCTTTCACTTCCATGACAATACAATTGTTARTATCAAAGCAATCGTTTTCAGCATCCATAAATAACAAGCCTAATAGATAACAGACAAAATAAAAGTATTTACCAACAAATCTTGAACCAGAGCTTTCACATTGCGGGACGTTTCTGGAGATGGCGAATTATGAGAAGCAAGTTTTATAAGGGTAGCTAAAAAGTTTTTGCATTTTTTCACATTTTCTTGCATTTCCTGCAAAAGCCAAAGAAAACAACTATCAGCTCCATGCYATTTTTCCATCACAATCAATGCATGCTCTGATCACTACAAATAAGGAAAATGATGAAATTTATCCAATTTGGACAGGATATATGACATACATCTGCAGCTGCTTTGCTGTTACTGATTGCTACCTGAGACTTTCTTCTCGTCTTTATGTAACTGAACATCATAGCTTGCATTTAAAAATGAAAAAAATCAATGAAAGAAATATATTTTATATTTTACAGTCTGCTTTGGTACAAATAACCTTAAATATGATAAGTAACACAATAATTTGCTGGAGATGCATTCCTTTTTGAGATGCCCCATACACAATGTAGAAACCTTCTCCAAGCTATCTTAATTTGTTAGATTATTGATTCAGTATGATTTTGTACGAAGTAGCTAGAGCAGGAAAATCAAATTAGAAGTCTCCAAACATCATCATATCTAATCTTTGTTTCATTAGTAGTAAAACAAGCTGTTATTTTTATGTGCTCCAAGAAACAGAAAGGCCACACTTGAGTGTAACCACAGTTCTGAGGCCCAGCAACAGCCAATAATGAAGTGCACAGACTGAAGGCTTGAGCTTTGTCTGCAGGAACAGAACGGTTCTGTCACCAGTGACACACCCACAACAGGAGGGGCAAAGTTGACCACAGTGCTCTTTGTCCTGCTCACAATTCAGYTCCACCCAGGGGCAGGGCTTTGCTGTTTGTCAGGTATTTGTTCCATCAGGGGGTACATGTTTGCATGAACAAAAAGTGTCTGCACAGACCCGAGAAGCTCCTGCAGCACCAAGGGAACCRTATTTCCCGTATTTTCCAACTTGCCTGTGACACAACTGTAGTTCCAGGCACAGGAGAGCTGGGGATGACCAGGGGCTGTGCTGGGACCTGCACGGCCGTGTGAGGGGGCAGCGGCAGCCGGGGCTGCCCGGGGGGCTGGCCGGAGCCTTGGCTCTGACCTCCCGCCACCACTGCCGCCTGCTGAGGAGCTGAACTTCCACTTGCTACTGTTGTCTTGAACAAATTCTGAGCACTCGTTGTAGCTACTGACACCTGTTAAAATTTCATATTAAAAAAACATATTTTAAAAAAATCTTCTTTTAGTTCTTTTACTCAACCATCATATTCTTGAAAGGAAAAACTTTCCTTCCAGTGACAGCACACACCACAGCTCCCAACAGGGACAAAACCAGCACAGCACGTCCACTGATGCAATAGYATTTATCACTCCAGCTGATGTGAGCTTTTTCTTTAAAGAAAATTAACTACCCTCAAACTTGTTACCATCCAAGAAACAGTAGAAAATAACATCTAGGCTGTCATTCATCACCTGCATAACTCAGTCTGACCACACATTCATTGTTAATTTCTGGAACTATGTTTGCAATAAAAGGAARGATATGAACATTAAAATTCACTTTCCAAAAAAAACAGGTAAATCTTAAAATTATAGAATGGTTCGGGGTTGGAAAGGAACTTGTTGGAAAGAACACCTCCCACTATCCCAGGGTGCTCCAAGCCCTGTCCATCCTGGCCTTGGGCMCTCCCAGGGATCCAGGGGCTTCTCTGGGCACCCTGTGCCAGGACCTCCCCACCCTCCCAGAGAACCATTCCTCCAGTACATCTGCCTTAAATCTCAGAGAATTTAACCCCCCAGACCCCAGTCCGGCTCACCACGGCGTGGGACAGCACAGCCCCTCCAGGCAGCGTGGCTGTGGCGCTGGCGGGGGCCGCTGTCGATGGCACCACCTTGGCTTGCACCGGCAGCCCCAGGCGCACGCCAGATGTGGCCACCGGCGATGGCTGCTGACAAAGGACAAACAAGCATTTCATTGGTTTCCTCCTTAGTAACTCGATCTCCAACGGTTTTTTATAACAGTGATATCAAGAATAATCATAATTAATAATGCAAAAAGAGTCAAACCTAGTAATGTGCTTATATACATATATATATATATATATAGATAGATAGATATAGATATTCACAAATACTAGAAAAATTAGCTTTCTCATGTTCAGTGACAGGTTTGCAATACTTCTCCTAAAAGTTATTACTTGTACAGCTACATGGAAAAGATTAGAAAAAACAAATGTGACCTGAAAAAAAAATTGACATTACATTGATGCATTAATTCAGTTGTAATAGTTACRTGTCAGCATTCATCAATATTTGAATTTATCACTGCCAGTAACCCATATTGGTCYTCTTGGACTGATCTGTTACTGTTACTCTGTTACCAATCCTCTTACTGATCTGTTCTAGTGTTTTTTTCCTTAAGAAAATTAATACGGACAGAAAATTTAGAAGGCAGAAAAATASTCTTAAAATAATTTCAGATTGAATTCCACAGAAACTAAGTTGAGCACAAGTGAAGTCTAAGCATGGGGAGGAAGYTTYGCYRTAGAACACAAGCTCTGTGCCCAGAYAGCAACTGCAATGGGAAGTGCAGACAAAGGAAAATGTCTGACCTACAGCCTTTCAGTCAGCAGCATTTTSTACAGCCCAGGAAATTTATCTCATTCAGCAAACACATTACTTSTTTTGTGATTTACTTTCATTGCAAAACTGAAATCTCTTGCCATCATACAAGAGGACAAGGTTTAGGAACTAAAAAACATCTCTAGGAAAGTTGTTATTTAATTCTGCAGGAAAGAAAATACCATTATAAAAGRAATACATCACACAATACGGCAATGATGACAAAATGAGAACCACTCATTACTGAAAATGAAGGCCACACTGGTGTCTCATAACTTGCATTTATTAAGATTTGCATTCACACACTTGGAAAAGACAAATTTTCTAAGTGGATGGAGTAATAAATCACAGCTGATGTTTMTCAGAAGATAAAACTAATTTTCCTTGATTTACATTTTCATTTATATGTCTCTAAAATTCATATTTTTATAAAGAATTGCATATTTTAGATTCTTACATTGTCTTTTAAACCTACATAAAATATTTCTTCAAAGAACATCCAGTGAACTCCAAGGTATCTCCAAAAGGAACAGAAGCCCAGGCAGGCATTTCAAAGCCCCAAGCATTCCTTACAAATCAGTCCAGCAACATCATCTACTGGATATCAATCTTCTGTACTTGGGGGAAAAAAAGGAGGAAAGAAAACAAATCAAATAAATCTACCTGACATCTGAACAAACCCCCTTTTTTTTGTTTGTACAGCTTTCAAGATTTTTAAAATCTTGACTAGGGAGGCCTTCCATCCTGAGGCAGCCTAAAACAATAAACAGCATAATCACGAAGAGGTAGAATTGACTGGTTTTTTGGAAGGAACATACAAGCTTTTTCTGTTTTAAATATCCTACACCTCTTTTCTCCATTATAAAAATGACCAATTGTTTTAATTTTAAAGTGCTGGTTGAATGAGATTGTATCTACCTGATGAGTGTTTGCATTTAAAACATAAATCCTGTGAATCTTGTTCACTTGCTTATAATCAGTTTCCAGCCTTAAAACACAGCATGCCTGTGATATCTGCCCTCTTATCAGCCCATGCTTCCAGARGGGAGGATTTAGGGAACAAACAGATAACCAGGGGCACTTCTGGCAGCCACTTGGCTCCAGGCAAGATCTGCAGCCAGAAATCCACAAATAGTGAGACTCTAAGCTAGAGAATATTTCTCAGCTAATAAATACCCACAGGAACAAATTTGAAAATAAAACTGCTCATAATTAAAATATAAATTTTCAGTACCATTATATTAYCCAACTAAGAATGTGTTCCAATGTGCCAGACCTCAGCAACAAACTGTGAACCCTGAAGACTAAATTCACTCTTGGTTTCAAAAATCAATAGTGACAAAAGCCTTTGATAGAAAATGGCAGTAAAATCTACTAATGTGTTGGTATGAAGAACAAACCTCACCACCAGAGAACTGCAAACAAAGTAATACAGTGGTTTTACTACTGTGGTTCCAAAACTCAGACAGATTAGAAAGGTAAGTGTGAAACGAGGGGATGAGAAACATAACAAGGAACTAGCCTGGAGAAATTCTTAAATATCATGGAAATTATCCTCAAATGACAGCTACAAGTTGCCAGAAGACACTCTAAGGATTCCCAACACAAATACTTCAAGTAAAAATTACTTAGAAACAAAAAGCTGTGTTTTCTATGGAAGAAAACTTGTAAACAGATCTCATGAGAAATATGTCAAAAACAAAACAAAAATTATCAACATAGTTTAAAACAAAAAATAATAATCCAATGTGTCAAGTTCCTATGGGAAGAATCTCAAGTAATTTATGATGTTCCTGAAAGAAAAACCACTGAGGTTTAGTATGATGCTATTAAATTCTGAATTACCAGGAGAGTTAGAAAGACATTTCCAAATGTAACTATTAACTTTTTTTTGAGATAAATCAAATGTTTTTACATTCTCTAAACACAAAGAAGTAACGCTGAGGAGCTTTTTGCCCTGTACTCAGATATTAAGAGGCAGAAACTAAACCATGAATAACTACAGTAAATAATCTGCTACTGACACCCATGGGACGCTGGAGGGTGCATCTGCACTGACCTGAGCTGCCCACGCTGCTCAGGATGGGGGAGCACAGCAAAGGCTACTGAGGGAAGCAGGATTTCAGAAGGGACAGCCTGGGGGGGTCCCAAGGTTTGTTCTGCCTGCYCCAGTCACACAGGGAATGCAGGTGAGTCCAGTTTCAGGGTGCAGTGAGCCGCTCTCACACAGGCCCTCAAGAGAGTTTYAGAATTGTTCACAGGAAAGAAATACTCTGGGTCCTGTAAATTCTCTCCCTAAAAAAGATCTCCACTRTCTGTCTCCCCAGAGCTCTGGGCACAGGAACAGAGAGGCAAAGCTCGGGAGAGAATGCACYGAATCTGCTGTGCACAAACAAGCTGCCTCTGTATGGCAAGGAATACACAAGGCTGCATCTGAAAAAATAACTCACTTGAATATGGAGTAAACAGTCAAAAATCAAGGATTATCTGTCACTGTCAAGGCAGGACTGCACCAATGTGAGAGACTGAATTACATATTCACAGCTTTATCAAATGAAGACAACTTAAACTGCCACAGGTCAGTGTGTAAATCCTTGGGAACAGGATTGTGATCAACTTGTATTTTGTATTATAGAAYCACCCCTTGACCAATGYTCCAGGAACCAGCAGCACAGGCTMTGCACTACAGACCAGCAGAGCTCACTTCTCACAAKGAATTTCCAGATATTTTTCATGATCATTCCTGTCAATAAACATGGCCACTATCAACCACACAAGGAAGAAWATACCCCAACAGCATTTGAACAAACACTAACACAAAAGCAGGGCCAAGTTTTTCACAATACACATGACACTTTTTGATACCTTCCAATACACGGCTTCACTCAGTGTTATGCAAAATTCAGTTCGAATATGATCTTTAAGCTTAGATTTAAATTTGCAAAACCTGAAATAAAATTCAATTTTATTTCTAATCATTAATCTAGAAGACTTCTTATAAACACAAGACCATGCTTGGATGCCATCTGAGATGTCTCAAACAATCAAAGACAATGCTCAAAAATGAGAAAACTGAAGTGAAGGGATCACAGACACGGGCTGAAGCATAAGCTAAAGGTCAAATCTGGGTGCTCACTTGATCTGGGCTGGCATGGCCAGGGTTTGGTGGTGGGGTAGCTTCTGTAAGAAGCAGCCAGAAACTTCCCCTGTGTCTGGCGGAGCCAATTCCAGGCAACTCCAGCACGGACCCACCCCTGGCCAAGGCTGGTCCCATCCATGACAGTGGCAGCAGCTCCTGCAGGACTGACTGCACCCCATGGAAGG
>NW_026623453.1:946916-960785 GCF_030028575.1 Malurus melanocephalus
CCATGGAAGGGATCCAGGCTGGAGCAGCTCCTGACTGCACCCCATGGAAGGAACCCAGGCTGGAGCAGCTCCTGACTGCACCCCATGGAAGGGATGCAGGCTGGAGCAGCTCCTGACTGCACCCCATGGAAGGGATCCAGGCTGGAGCAGCTCCTGCAGGACTGCAGCCCACAGGAAGCTCTCAGGCTGGCGCAGTTCATGGATTCAGTGTCTCCTGTGGGAGGGACCCCACACTGGAGCTCCGACAGAGCGTGAGGAGCCCTTTCCCTGAGCAGAGACAGCCTGGGATGAGCTGAGCACAGCCCCCATTCCTGTCCCCCTGCACCCCTGGGGGAGGAAATGGAGAAACTGGGAGTAAAGTTAAACACAGGAAGAAAGGAGGAGTGAGGAGAAGGTGTTTTAAGGTTTAGTTTTTATTTCTCATTATCCTTCTCTGATTTGTTTGTTAATTTGTTTTATTTTGCTGTGTCAGTAACTGTTGAGGGATCTCTCCCTGCCCCTATCCCAACCCATGAGCCTTTCCTTACATTTTTTCACCTCGTCCAGCTGGGGAGACCAGGGATGGAGAGGCTCTGGTGTCCAGCCAGGGTCAACTACCACGTAGTTCTTTAGTAGCTAACTCATCCAGCCTTCCCTACAGGCATGGCTGTAACTGCTCTTAACCCATCAGAACACTCCCCATTAGCAAACTCTGCTTCCCGAGACTTCAGCTTCTGAGGAGTTCATGGAGAAACTTCACATCTGCATTGACTGCCTCTCAATTCCTTTGGTTACAGTTCATATGCAACAGGCACTTAAATGTCAGATGCAGAGCATTTTGTTGTGAGATCTGATTTTCTTACAATCTGGTAAAAATACAGCAAAACTGACCCCAAGCATAATCCCTTTAAAAGCCGGATGTTTGCACACAATTCCAGAAAATGACTGGAAGCACAATCTCCAGCAGGTGAAAGAAGAGAGGCAGAGCCTCCACCCAGAGCAGGGAGATGCTGCTCTGTTCCCCCTGTGCACAATGTCCCTTTTGGGACAATAGGGCAGGAAAACACAGGGCTGGAAGCAATTACCCACGACAGACAGAGGAGCTTGGGGTAACCAGAGAAAAACTTCAGAAACCAGGGGCTCTAAGTCCAAAACCCCTACCGCTGAAGCAAATACTTATCAAAGTACTTTGTCATGCTCTGGTGAAGTGGCTGGTCCTTCTGCAACCATCAGGTTTCATCCAACATATCTGGTGAACAAAAGCTGAATTTTGGCACTACAGTTGGATCCTACTCCTGCCTCAAGTGCTTAGTGCCACTGCAAACACACAGAATCCATTGGAATCAACACTCCTAYGCAATGGATTTATGAGTGCCCAACTTGAAACATGGAGTTTGTGACCAGCAGTGGCCACGGCTGGAGCTGCAGGCAATGAAGTCAAACTGACCACAATCAACCAGTATTTATCATTTCATATTTAAAATAGAGACAATTAGGCTCCATTTCCTATGAATAAAAGGAGGCTACTAATCCCCTTARCTGCATTGTTGAGAAAGTTGTTATAGGGATAAGCTTCACAAAAAAACTTGCTTACTTATTAATTCCCACTGCAGAGGGGAGCAGCGAGAAAGCCCAAAGCAACCCACAGGAACAGGAGGAAAAAATATTATATAATTCTTCATTAATTAGGACTGTCCAGCCTACACACTGTAGAAATTAAAAATAACAGTAGCATGTGATCCTGCAACATAACACATATGCACATGGGAGCTCCTGTGGCCCCTGTGAGACTGCTCAGGAACATTCTTTATGTTTAAATTTACAGCATACTAACATTTGMGTGTTTTCTAAGTTTATGAGCTATGTTAATACTATAAAAATGTAAACAGAATAATTTGTAAGTACTGAAAACTTACTGTCTGCTTATACAGAAAATAATCACTCATCATGAGGGGAAAACAGTTTTGTGGTTAAAGCACAGTAAAGACCATACATTTCTTACTCTCTCTGACCTCCCAACCTATTACCACAAATGTATTTTCCAGAACATTGCAAAGAAGCCCAAAAGCCATCTCTACAAAAGAAATAATATGGAATAGCTTATTTGAAGATAAGAGCAGCACACCCTAGCAATGAAAAAAGTTTATCTAATTGCTTAAAATTCTTGCAAAGAGCAAAACAAGCATTTCTCAGAAAAGCAGAATATGAAAAACTGTAATCAAAATGAGAATCAATAACAAATGAGAGAAAATTGCCAAAGCTGCCATAAAAATACAAACAATGCTGAAAGCATAGGCTTCAWGCATAATCAGAATGATGTCAGATGTGCAAGGCTTCTTTAGCCAGAAGAGCAGCTCAGAAGGCAGAGCCAAGCTCAGARCCCCCTCTGCCCCACAGTCAGGGCACAGACTGAGCTGCTGCTGCTGCTGGGRGCCAGGGCACAGAGCACCAGGGCAGGGCAGGGCAGGCAGCACTTGGCACACCCCAAAAAAACTTCCTTTTGTTTGYTTTAAAAACAGATGGTAAAGTGAAACTTAACAGAAAGTGAGTATTGAAACACAGAAAATAAAACAGTAAAGATCATGMTATAAACTTTAATTCCTGAAGATTAAATGTTAGAAAAATGCCTAAAGCAAGAAAAAGCAAAGCTACAAAAARCTGYCATTTTCATTTAAAATATATATGTATCAAACTGTTTAGACACTGGAAATGAAATTCAAATGATTGCTAACCATCTTGGTGGCAGAAAGATTGCTAAGTAGCCCCCTTATGTGCCTAAATATTTAAATAYTAAACCATCAAACTTCACACATAACTGCCTTTTCTGATCCCTAAAAACATACAAAGGAACTTAATATGGGAAAACAGATTTTGAATCAAACTGGAAACAAAAACATTAGTAAACTCTGAAGCCAAATCCATTTCTAGCAGCAGTCCTGTGAAAATTCCAAGACATGCTATTTCACCTGCTTATAAGTTCCAAAAACAGATACCCCAAAATAAAATATTATGAGCTAGGCTAGCATTTCCTGTATGACATTCACTTCTTATTCTTAGTTGACAGGAGCACTTTAATTTTGGAACTAATCTAAAGTAATTTTAATTAAAATAATTTGCAATAAGCAACTTATTGTTATTTGGCTATGCATGTAAGCCCACCTGGGTATAAAGATGCTGAAAGCCAGTGAACAAAATGGATCAGAGGCATGAAAAGTCATAAACTGTACAAATGAAAAATGCAGCTAAATAAAAGAAACACAGCAAAGGAAAACTAGATGGCAGCACCTCCCTATTTTTCACARCTTCACAAGTCTGAGATTCAAAACAAAATAGGGAGGTAAAAATTTAATGCCATCGAATAACCAGTTTTAAAAGACTTCTGAAGTTATTTATTATCTCTGAAGAATACAGTAATGCAAGCATACCCATACTATTTGAGCTGCTCAAAATGCAAGAACCCAAAGCAGAATTCTTCTAAGATCAATTGAAGTTCCAACAATTATGGCTTGTTTCCTAAAAATCCTGTACCTTAACTCATGTTCTACAGCCAGTAAAATTTTAGCAACATTGAAAATGTACTAATATTCAGCCAAAATTAATTAAAATCACAAAGAGAAAACAGTTAAAGTAAAATTATGCATCGCCAATAAAAAGCATCCAAATCTTTGTTTTATTTAACGTGTTTTTCAAAAGAAGCACATTATCACTTCCACAGTATACAAGAAACATCCACTTTTTAATGCACTAAAAGATTATTGCAATACTCATGGAAGACCAAGTAATTCCATATAAGCCCTGAGATACCAACATAAAAAAAAATTCAAGCCTCTTGTAGCTGCACTGATATGAAAAATATTTTTAACACACCTGAATATTTTGCAATTTTTCTCCAAACAAAACAAAACACTGCAGAAAAACTGCAGGGGTAGTTAATACCACAGAACTGTAGATTCATTAAGTTGGAAAAGACCTCAAAGGTCAATGAGTCCAAGCATTAATGTCCCTATACAATCTTGTAATTTGAACTAAATTAAAACTGTCAAATGGTACAATTGCACTCACTCATTTTCTCTTGAATATTTCAAAGAAACAGAAAGACTGTAAATGGTAAAGATCATTAAAATATCAAATACACCTTTCTAATTGCAGGTACTTGTCTCAGTCACTGCTCTCTGTGTTCTTGCTGTTTTCCTGATTCCTGACAGGCTCCATTTCACTGCTCCTCAGTGGTTGGTGCTGCAGATACTGCCCATCCCTCTGGGACACCTGCCCATGCTCCAGCACCTTCCAGCTCATCCTCAGACTGACCCCTCCCTACCAGGTACSTGCTTAACTCCATGTGCCACATTTCCAGAACCCCCCTAAGAATGGAAACAATCAGATTTTATTCATGCTTTACATAGCAGCAACTGAGAGGAGCAYAGCTAATTGTCCAACCAAAGATTACCCCAGCTAAGAGTCAAGAARAACCCAAGTTTTCCTTTCAAAATGGATTTGCCTCTCCTCCCCCAAGAACCGAACTCAAAAGTGCACCCAAAACTGTAAATCTGCCTCTGCTCCTGAAAGCTGCAAAAAACGACACAAAGGTACTACAAACAGTGAAGTCAAAYAACTGAAATAGCAAATCCAAGCACTCAAAGAGTAAGAAACATCAGATTTAAGTCTGCTGTGCAACTCAACTGTGTGYCTTGACTCCCCACTGAAGCATTCAAGACAGAAAGACTGGAATTCACTGCACACCCCCAGGAGACAACAGTGCTGGATGAACAGGAACTGATGTATCTTAACCTTTCTGAACTCTGTATTGGTACTGCAATTCAAATGCATCTCTTTTTTACACTTGGGAAGGAAAAAGGGGTGGCTCTATCAATTCCCTACAAAGGTAAGTATTACTCTATACAGGTAAATATACTGTATATTATATTTGACTTCTGAACCTTCCACAATTGAACATGTAAAGATAAAGCCCCTGTCTTTAAGAAAAGCCTTTATTTAAGGCTTATACAAATTCCTCAAGGGAAACACACCACACTTTSCTCATCTCAGCAGCTTCCATTGTTCCCAGAGAAAGGTGGCTCCTTCCTTACACACTGTCCTGGATAGCAGCCCAGCTGCTGAAGCTAGAGAAATGAAAAACTGGTTCATTTTCCCCTAAAATATCTGGGAGAAGATCTAGCAAATTATGGCCCCTAAAAATGAACCTGGTTCATTTTCCCCTAAAATATCTGGGAGAAGATCTAGCAAATGATGGCCCTAGGAGACAGAAAGAAAAATCTTGTTGTAGTAGCAGGCTGCAGAAGTGGTTTAGAACCTGAACAGCTCTGTGTGCATCAACCAAATCATTCTTATTTCAGAACATTTAAAACATTGCCTTATTTTCCCCTCCTTTTTTGAGAGCGGAGAAATTASAATTACACAGTTGTCAAGGATAGAGAACCAAAGAGCTTTCAAATTYAGATGAACATTTGGGTAGTTTTTCAGACACTTAATTCTTGTTTTAAAAAAAGTAATTCAAAATCCATTTTATGTCTCCAGTTAGCACTTTCACCACTTCTTAACGATTTGCCAAAAGTAACTGCCAGCTTTGCAGTTTCTTTGGCATGTTATTTAATATCCTGTGTTTTATATCTAGCTGTATAGCTCACAACAGACTGTCATCACAATGRTTATTGAAAGTGTATATACAAATGAACACTGAAAACAATCACTTAGCTGAATAACTTGTGACACCTGACACAAGCTAAAAATTAGGACAATCTGCAGAACAGCACCCATCATACCCAAAAAGTATGAAGCCGTGTCTTTTTCTTCATATGGTATTATTTCCTAGAATCCTTAAGGCATGCTGCAGATTTCCACCTGTGCTGACTTTCTGCATTGGTAAAAGTAGGGTATAACAAACTCAGTGACTAAAGGACAATGTTCTACACATTTAAAGCACCCTGCATTTTAATGCAAATAAAGCTATCCTGAAATAACTGAATAAAGATACAGTAATAATGTTGAGCTCTACACAGCAAAATACCAACCATCCCACCAATGTGAGAGAGAAAGGTTAAAATTCCATATGCTGCCATGTTCATCTATGTCACTAAACACTGCAAGACTCAGGCACAATAATGTTTCTGTTTTGTCTTGAGCTAATGGCACCAGAATTTTCCTGTGTTTCAGTCACACTGGACACCATGACTCTCTAGTATTAAACTTTATATACATAAAAACCTAGGACATYATTTTTGTTTCATTTTAAACTTACTCTGAAAATTTTAATTCAGTGAAATCAGCTTTCTGACACATCAGAAAGAGATCCTGGAAGAAAACAGCTTAATTAAAAACTCCCTGAAAAAAGTTATTTTTCCATACACACAATTTCCTTTATTTTAGAATTCGATTGCTAAATTGACTAATTACAATGATACTCAAACAAATAACTTTAGATTAATATTTTATCATTGAACATTTACTCTGGAAAACCAACGAACAGTCTCTGGCTATAAACCACACACCTAATCAAATAAAAAATCTAGTTTTAATTATTTCAACTTTTACACTTGTTTTAAAAGGCTGTCAACCACAATTTTTAAAGAACACTCGAGGGTAGAACATATATAAAAGATTAAGCATGTTGCAATGAAAGAAGACTCTGCAGATCAAATGCAGAGTCAGGGAAGTTCAATGTAAATTTCCCAAGGGCAATATTAATTATTTCTTAAMCCCATTAATTACAACAAATACAGAAATTATGCAGTCAAATTTGGGCCGCTACCACAAAGATCTGCCAAAGAAGATGAATCCTGGTRAGTTATAATACCATTATTCTAGTCCTCCTATACTACAAATATCAAACTTTTGCAKTTTGCAAAAYATTTATCATTCATAAAGCCTTGCTGGCTTCCTCAGTTCTGAACTATTGCTCAGCACTAAGTAGTGTAAAGGAATATCGACAGTGGGGYACTGACCTGGGCAGAACCCTGTACAAAAATAACCACAACTTTCGAACACCTGAACTCCTCCAGCTTTCAGCTGCCTCTACAAACACTTGAACACGCAGCATCCCCATCCCCAGTATTTTATTTTTATAGAARCCTATCAAGTCATATTATATTTCTTCTGCAACATTAACTGCTTCAAGAAGTAGAGAACAGCTGYCCAAGGCCAAGATGATCACCATTGGCTAAGCACAGCACTTAAGGCTGACTTTGGGATCAACACTCCAGACTGAGCCCACAGCCAAGCAAGAGGTCTGCATTTCTGCACACTTCCTAAGATTCCATGCACAATAAAGGCTATTCCTCAGAAGTCTTCAAATTATAAACGATCTGTTAAGAAGAATGCTTCCATGTTCAATTTTAATTCGGTATGCTGGCCATAGCAATTAGTTACACAAAAAACTACCAGTTTGGAAGAGAAACAGCTAAAACGCCCTCRTTTAACAGACTTAGATCCCATTCTTGGTAAAGTCCCAGCACTACAGCTTCTGTTTAGCATTTACACTACACACTTGTCTCAGGATGCATTGCTAGAATATGTGCTTGTAGTAATTACCACAGAGGTGATTGTACTTATTCCCAAAGAAAGCCCCAAATAACCAAAGACAGATGTACAGCCATGAACTGACTGAAATTTTGTTATCATCAAACTAGTAAAAAGAAATGAATCTGTAAATGAACACAGACTTATCTCTSTGGCTATGTTTTTTTGGAATAAATGTCTCTTTGAAGGTTTTTACAAATCTTATCCCTCCAGATACCACAAATTTAAACATTAAATTGCTACCTTTTCTGCAGAGTTCTTTAAAATTTATATTTATTTTTWAAAAAAATTCCATACAATCCTGCACCTACCTCTCTTTTGAGAGCATAAAGTTCTTCCAAGTGTTTCCAAGCTTTCATTTATGTGTTAACTGAGATACATTCCTTTTAGTTACAGTCTTTCAAGTCTCACTTCTAAAACTTACATTCTAGTTGGGTACTGTGTGGTTTAGATTGCATCATGTTACTATGTTCAATTATCTGAATTTATTCCAGCTTCCTTCTCTTCTGAAATGTTTATCATTGTTTTCAGTTTGGAATCAAACTCAAAAATCTTTTAGACTATAAATATGGGGTGATGCAGAAAGCATACAATGGGACTGTAATCAAATGTTAAATATTGAGGAATATTTCAAGCAACTTCTACAGCAACTAAAAAGTTGTAAAGGCATCTGTTTCATGTTTCCACACAGAATTACTTATCACTTCTGCAAACACAGATCTTAGGCAAAACTTCCTTAAACTCTGCTTATTACTACTATGGCACAGCAGCCCCGTACTAACATACAGAGATGTTTGCCTCTACATAGCCTCTATATTTTAGTAAAATAGCTCAGTTCCAGCCCCAAATGGCCCAAAGCTAAACTGCCTCTCGACAAATTTTAAACTACTGCAGCCTTCAAAGAAATTTTGTCTTGGGTTGRTTTTGTGCCAGTCCTGTACTCCTATATTCCGTCAGCTTGTATGCCCAAAAGGTGCCTGTGCCTTTAAATCCAATCCAGAAAAARGGGCAGGGGTGGCTGAAAGTTAAAAGCGGGGCTGCCCCRCTKCTGCGGGCTTTTTGAGCTCAGSTCCCTGCCTGCAGCAGAGTTAYATTGYTGCYGTTTAGCTAGCTCCTGTTTGTTAGCTTGGGCAAACAGCTCTCCCTGGATTKCGAGTCCTTTCTGCGACTCCTGTGATTTTCTGGAGYGGATCAGCAGGGCTGTGGTCCRRGAACCAGGAGGCAAGTGCYGACCAGCYGGACRCCAGCAGGGACAAGYSRCACCGATCATCCCAGACTCTGGAAGAAGCCAAGTTGGCGACAGAAAAGCATTCTGAACCCTCAGTTTCATCCACAGTGAGGAGAGGACTGCTCCAGGTTTTGYCACTGCTGCCTGAGCAGCCACGTGGACTTCAGTTTCTTTTTTCCAGGGGACAGGAGTCACACCATCTTTCTCCAAACCACGCGGTCAAGCGACTGTGGGGGCAGGAGGTGGCCTGCGTTCCTGGRCTTTTAAATATCTAACAGTTAYGTTTTATCTGTGTCCTGTGGGCACCTYGTTTTGTTAATAAACTACTTATCCCTTCACATTCACCCAAACTCCTGTTTCATRTCGGTGGGAAAAAATTATCAAACTTTTCACTTCAGAGGAAACATTTATCCTGAAACATTTCTCTCTGAAAATATTGTCTCAAACCGAGACAAATTAAAAAAAAAGAATTCCCCCTTGAAAATAATCAGCTCCAAGTTGACATCAACATACTTCACTGGAGAGTTTGGGACAGGAAAGCATTCTATCCTGTCAATCCCTAGAAAAAAAGGACATGTACTCACAACACAGACAAAACTTTCAGTGTAGACAGATCACACTCACAAGTGGATTAAAGGAATCAAACCTTTCTTTTGCATACTGTATGTTTTAAAAAGTTATTTTAAAATCATTGCAAATCCCTGAATAGAATGTGATTGGCTTTTTCTTTTCTGAAGTCCAGTGAAATTAGCTAYCCTGGGATTCAGCATGCTGGGATTTCACAGTGCTTCTGATTCAGAGCAGCAAGGGGCAYTCATTAAACCAGTGATACACAGCTCAGACCAAGACTGAGCTTTGTAGTCTCCAATCATCTCACAGTTTGAACAAAGTCTTAAGAGACTCTCTAAAGCAGATTTTTTCCTTAAACAGAAAAACAAAAATTCTAGGCCTCATAAAATAAACTAGATTTGAATAAGTATTTCCTGTTTTCATAACAAAAGGGGAGGAAAGCTCATTTGCAGAAACACATGACGTAATAAGATGTAAGACATAATGCACCAAAGTGAAATCAAGCYGGACATACCTGAGCTGTTGACAGGCGAAAAACAGGGCCAGTTGTGGGCACAGAAAGCCTGGGTGACATGTTGGCAGAACCCTGCCCCTGTGTCTGCAACTGAGCCTGCATCTGAGCCTGTGCCAGAGCCTGCTGGGGCACCATCACGAGCTGTCCGGCRTCCGTGCGCACCAGGACCATCCCTGGGGAGGCAAGGCAACAGTCACARGACACAAAAAACAGCAAGGGGAACRGATAAACAACTACYCAAGCACARAATGCACAGTAAAACCAATGCATAGCACTGCATTATTCTCTATAGTGGATCTTTTTTTTTTGATTCTCATGTAACACAAGGTTTTATTTCAAAGAAGAATAGGAGCCCCCCCTAGCAGACCAAATTCAGTCTGGAATTCAGATAACTGCAGTTTATGGAAAATAGTCATGAAAAAAAGTCTGGGGGACACTCAAGTAGTCTAGACAGGGTCAGGAGAAYAAAATTAGAAATAAATACTCATTAGAAGTAAACTCTAAGGACAATGCAGATGCCAAGAGCAAAATTGAGTATGTGCATACCATGGACAACAACCTGAGAGCTTTATTAAACAACAGCTTATAACACATGCAAATATTAGGCCACATACTTTTGAGTATGCAATATTTGAGGTTTACTTAATGTTGAGCATTAACAGATTACTTTATTTGGCAGCCACCATTACCACTTTGGGMAGCACTACCTGTAGTTTAAACATCAACACAAAAAACCATCAGTCCCAGAGAACCAACACACACAGCACACGGCTGAGGACTCCTCAGCAGACAGTGATACAGTGTAGCAATTTTAGAGACCTCTCAAGTGTTTTCCAACACTTTCTAGAAGGAAATGAAAATTTTTTCAGATAATTTTCTTGTAAAACACCTCACAAATAGAGGCCTTTTACACAACAGAGCGTTGCCATCAAGCTGTGCCCTGAGTTTTGTAGTCAGCAGGTCAGAAAAGGGGAGACAATGGCTAAACTGGTCCATGGACTCTGGAGTCTCACACTTATTCCAGGTCRCTGCAAAATATGCAATGCTCTTCCTATGGTTTACTCAGAACTAAGAAGTTGTCAAAAAAGATAATTTAAAAAGAATTTCCAAGTTGGTTCCAGGATACATTTTAATAATTTAACCTAGATAGCACACAATGGGTCAAATAAACAGAAAAATATCTTATCTGCAGCTACTAGAGAACCAAAAACTAAAACCTGTGAAGCCACTTTTATTCTGCTGATAACAGAGTCAGTAGACACAGTTTCTACAACTTATCTCTATGTGCAAATTACTTCATATATTTTTTTAGCTTTCCAAAGGAAAATGAAGAAGGTAAAAGCTTACATCCAATTCTAATTACTAACTTCTCAAGAAAAAAAATCCGACTCCTTGCTAAAGGGACACAATTTGCAGCATACCCTGAGGATAAAGAAATTCAAACACTATTGTAACAAATTTCAGAACCCTMTACCAAGAAAGTCTTTCAATCTCTGACAGGGAAAAACACACCCCAATCGTGGGACACACGAGTGGACTGCAGCACACATGAAAGCCCTCACTCACTGAGTTAGGTGCTCCCAGACAACTTTCCTGCTATAAACACAAAAAGAAGGCAAATTTCTGCCAGTATAAGCTAAAGATAACTAGAAATCAAGGTTTRAGGTAACAGGCATACAGACCTACAGCAAGGACTACATCCAAAAGCCCTAATAATAACTCTCTTTCAAAGTCAAGAGTAAATCAAACATTCAAAAGTGGAAAGAAACTCATTAAAAACTCATCTAAAAGGTAACTGTTACAGTCCATTAGCCATTTAAGCACCAAGCTTCACAGTTTATATTTATAGAAAAGTCTGCAAGCAGATGATATATTTGGTATATGCAATTCCCAAACCATCTGGACACCCCAATATGCCGACTGGCCAAACAGGTTACCACTWCTCTGATTATAGTGTGAACCTTATATATATTCATATTATCCTCATAGGGTAATACCTATCACACATTAAAAAATACATGTTCTATTTGCATTRCACAGTTCACAGGTGTTCTTAATTTATCTTTCCGTTTTCTAAACCTCATTCTGAATAGTGAAAAATTGAGTGGAAAGGACAAATAAATTGCAACCACACACCATGGTCTCAATCAAAGCTGCAGACACAATTACTACTACAGATGAATAAATGCTCATGCGTTAATGTTGTATTTTAATTCAGTTTGGAGGACTAAAATTCCTGTTACTGAGCAGTTGGTACAAGTTARAATCCAGTTAAATGATGAGATTCATTTTACCTTCCTGTCAGTCACATAAAAATGAAATACACAATTTATGAGCATWATATGCTAAAGTAATGTGTTCTCAAAAACTGAACCTAAATTTCTGCTTCATTTAGAAGTTTGCTACATGGGAGTTTCAGATTAATTATAAATGATCCACCAATTTAAAAACTCAAAAATAACACTATTTTCTGAATAGCTTCATTTTAGAACATACTATCTACACATTTATGCAAAATTAATGTATTTCCAACTATCTCACAATAAAAACAAGTTCAAATTAAAACTTTCTAGTGTATAATTACCATAASATTTTCTAAATCCTGAATCAGACTGTTTTCAAGGCTCCTTTTTCCCTCTTCTATTGAAAGTAACAGATCAAGTATTGGCACAATGAACTTCAGAAACCACAGGCAAAGTTACAATGCACGTTATCACATGCACATAGTAATCTTCAACAGATTTAAAAGGAAGCCAAAGGCTAAAGGCACTAACACAGTCTGAACAGCAACTTATCAGTTTCAAGTTAGTCTTCGTGAAACCATCAGGCTTTGTATGTTTGGAGCATCAGACTCTGGAGGAGTTTTCATAAACTAATAAAACTAAACTACTGAAATAGGGCCAAATACTACTAAACAACTACAGCTACTAAAAGCCCATTGAGAAGCAAGCTTCTACACCATCACATTGCTGCTCTACTTAGCTAATACATATCAAATGCTTTAAGAAACAAGTTGGAAGAARCAAGTTATTTCAGACTACATCAATAGCTCCAAATCTTAAGATGCTTTGATATTACCTGGGGAAAAAAACCAATTGGTTTAAATGTTAAATCAACTCCTAAATCAAGAAGACATATAAACATATAAACATTCAAGATTCTGTAACATGAAAATCTAAGCAGGGGACCACAGTACCCTTCAGATGAAACAATGTAACTGTTAGGAATAGGAATCATAAGAATGAAGGGATCAGTTTGATTTGGCTCGCTAGCAAACTCGTTAGAACTTAAATTTCTAGTAATGAAAGTTTAGAAAATTAGAAGAGTAGGACGTAATAGTTCCTTCAGAAACAAAATCTGGTGATGAGAAGACTACCCTCACACAGCAATGACATTATCACAATTACTGAAATTACAATTTTTAGATTACAGTATTTTCCACCTGGTTCACAGCAGAAGATATTCTTTCAAACAGAAAAACTTTAAAGGACCACCAAGAGTAAAGCAGAAGATAAAAGTCCTTCAAAACACATATAAACTCATTCTCAGCTAAAACTCCAGCTTTCTATCCGGTGCCCAACTACTCCATCACAGGGTAACTCACCGTGACTGCMGCTCTCTCCGGGACAAAACCAGTAACTCACCCAACAACAGCTGCAATTACTCTGCATTAGCCGTACCAGTTACACCCTAATTAGCGGCAGCCTGTTCGTCACACGTTGCCTTCAGACAGGTGCCTCTTCTTTGGTTTCCAGCACGCCGAGCAGCAGGGAGATGACAGCTTGGGGAAAGCAAAGCCCTCGGCCAAGAGAAGAGCGTTAGAGCGAGCAGTGGCGGCGGGAGCGGCGCGCAGCACTTACCGGGCGGGATGGTGAAGCCGGGGGGCAGCTGGATGGTGGTCTGCGGCGGCGGCCGCACGATCAGCTGCGGGGCCACGATCCGGGGGGCAGCGCCCAGCGCCGGCCGCGGCGACACGGCCTGGGGGGCTGCGGGCAGGGCAGCGCCCGCCTTGGCGGTGACTGCGGGTTTGGGCGCGGCGGGGGCC
>NW_026623453.1:960955-961675 GCF_030028575.1 Malurus melanocephalus
GCGGCCACATGGTTGTTGACAGGCTGGGCAGGGGCGGCGGGCTGCGGCGGGGCGGGCGCGGCGGGGCTGCCGCCGCCGGGAGCCGCTCCATGTGATTGCTGCACACTACTACTGTTTACACTCGCTCCCCTCCCTGCCGCCGCTTCCGCCGCCGCCGCCGGGGGAGACGGGGATGGGAGAGGCCCCTGGGCAGGGGCTCGGCTCCCCGCGCTGCCGGGGCACCCCGCCGCCTCCCCTGCCCCGGGCGCGGGAAGGGGCGCGGAGCGGCCGTGCTGCTGCCGGCCGGGGCTGCTGCCCCCCGCCAGGCTCCCCTGCTGCGGCTGCTGGGACTGGGCGGAGGTCCTGGGCGCAGGCGGCTCGGAAGGGCCGCGGCCGCCGGCCAGCTGCGATTCCAGGGATCCCACCAGGTCGCTGAGCGCCTTCTCGTCCACCTCCTCGGAGAAGAGCAGCATCTCCTCCAGTGGGTCCGACGCGCCCGCCGCCATCTTGCGCTGCTGGGAGCCGGCGACGCTGTGCGCAGGCGCGGGGCTCTGCCGCGCGCGGGGCACCATGGGAGGGGCCACCGCCTCCGCCCCGCCCCGGGGAGGAACCGGGACAGCCCGAGCGTCCCGGCGGGAGCGCGCCCGGAGCCGGGACCGGGACAGCCCGAGCGTCCCTGCGAGAGCGCGCCCGGAGCCGGGACCGGGACAGCCCGAGCGTCCCTGCGAGAGCGCGCCCGGA
>NW_026623453.1:962440-1000134 GCF_030028575.1 Malurus melanocephalus
CCGGGACCGGGACAGCCCGAGAGTTCCGGCGGGAGGGCGGCTATCGGCGGGTGCAGCCGCCCAGAGAGAGCGCGGCGATGAACCTCGGGAAGCCGAGGGGCGGCAGCGTGTGCAGGGAGGTGCCGTAGGGATGGATGCGGGGTGCGGAGCAGCCTCCCTCCCGCCCGGCTCTCCGCAGGGAGTCGATAGTGCCGGCTCTGCGCCCTCCGCCGTGTCCCGGTGAGGCGGTGGCGGTCGCGTCCCGTC
The DNA here is from genome assembly GCF_030028575.1 of Malurus melanocephalus. Classification (NCBI taxonomy): domain Eukaryota; kingdom Metazoa; phylum Chordata; class Aves; order Passeriformes; family Maluridae; genus Malurus; species Malurus melanocephalus. Next base: position 962,687 of record NW_026623453.1, read on the forward strand.
CCGCTAGTGAGGAGCGAGCGCACCGCCCCGGCTGTCCCGCCCGGCCCCTGGGCGGGATGTGCAGCGGGGAGCGGTACCAAACCCTAAGGTACGCGCAGCTCGCGGTTTGCACTGCTCTGCTTTGCAGTTTTACCGGCGTCCAAAGCTGCTACTCTACCCAGACCGGAATGGCTGCAGTGATACACCTTCCTAATGAGGACGCTGTTGGCAGAAGATTTGGAAACAATATAAGACTGCATCACCAGAGCAGCTGCTCTGGCATGCTATGTTCCCTCAGCATCCTCACGGGAAATTTAAGGTGGTTAATTTTGTTGCTTACACTTATCGCACTCCTGTATACCCTTTTCCCACCAACACTTCCTCACACAATCTGAAATAACTTTTAAGAGACAGTGGTCCTGAATCGTTATGTTTTAAACTAATGATAGGACAGTCTTTGATARGACCCTCCAAAWARAAAAAAAAAAATCCCYATGAATAACATGCAAGGCAAAWCTAAAACAAATTAAAYAAAATAACATGCAAGGGATTTGTGACCCCAGCAGCAGGCAGCAGCTTGGATTCCAGCTCTGTCTGCTGACCTGCAACAGCATGASAGTCTGCAAACTGGGATGTACTGGAGCTGTTTCTCTGTGGTTAGAAACTGTGAAGTTTTGTGATCTCTCAGGATTTTCCGAAGACCTGAAAAAGGTGTGTCTGTGGCCCATGCAATTGCTCAATGCACTGGTGGGAAGGAGTGGGGGGCTCACTCAGCTCCTCTCCAGTCCTACCTCAATCTGATCAGTCCTACCGTGTACAACTCGCTGCWGTAACTGCTCCTGGCTGTTCTTTTACCTTGCCTTTCCTCTCAGAGGAGGTTACATTTTTATCCAGGGTAGTTTTTCCTGATCGTCCTTTAGGAGCAGGTTTATGATGAATCAAAATAAACCACTTCCTAAATGCAATAAATATAGGTTGTGCCAGTTTAATTAAGATAAGTTTAAATGTCTCCTAAAATTAATCCAGTACATTTTTTCATAAAGTAACCAGTAAAAATACTGAAGGTCCAAAGGCATGGTAGTATGGATGAGCAGTAGATGGTGCAGTGCGTGAATGGGGAAGTATAGCAGTGTTTATGAAAAGCAGCATTAAATGTACACAGGAGCTCTATAGATCAAAAATTTGCTTAGCAAATGAGCATTGCTTTTGTGGAGTGCTACAGCTAAATTAAATTTGGATTTTTAACAAATGTTTCCCCTTGGAAGTTTAATTAAAACATAGGAGACACTATGATTCAACTTGCTATTGAACAAATATAAAGAATAATTATTTGGGTTGAGAAAACTATAAATCTATCCAATATTACTTTTCTATGAGACACACACTTTATTGATTTTATCAGAGAGCATTCCACGTGTCCCTCATTTAGTTCCCCTGCTCCTGGACTTCATTTGCATACGACCATCTCCAGAGTTTTCATTAGAGAATGGAAAGTCAGGAGGTGAGGACATACCTAAGAATGTTTATGAACTTGTTGCTGAAACTGGTTTTGGGCTTGAGCTTCTCCATCGGAAAAATACTTTAGTAAAGTACAGAATCTCTGTGAGCTTTTGTATTCATTCTTTTATCATAAAAATATTTTTCAAATATTTTCATGCATGTCATCCTAGAAAACATTTCTGAACATATTTTTTATTCTTTAATTTTTAGGAGTTATGTATGCACAGAATAAAAAAAAAAGTAAATAGAAAAATCAAAGAGACCATTGTGATCATCTCATCTGATCTTTTAGGATACAATCATTTGAGATAGAGAATGGTCCTTAGGAAAGTTAACGTCCAACCAGAGTTTTAAAATTGCCTGTGAAAGAAAATCCACCACAGAAATTGTTGAGGTGCTGTGCTCAGCACGGCTCAGCCCTGTGCCCTGCTTGCAGCCCAGGTTTGCCATGAATAACTCGGTACTCGGTGAAGTCTCTCTGTCCTGTTCAGTTGCACGGGCTGGTAACAGGCCACGGGGACAAGTAACATACMGTCCTCTACAGATGTGAAAATGCTTAGAAAGGAGCACTATCCTGCTTATGTGCCATGGGTTTGTCTCAAATACACACTTTCAGTGCCTTCATATATACAATTTAATCATCTTAAATTTAAATTTAACGTCAAGATAACTAACAACAAATAAGATTTCAAGGTATCTTCTTAAAATGAAGAACTCTTTATCTATGTTGTTGAAACTCACTATACAGTATAAAAATAGTCCTTCAACTGCTCATTKAAGTATGACATAGAAAGTATAAACTCCAAAAAGTGGAGATCATGAAGATGAATAGAGAACAAACAGCTGTTTTAGGAATAGCCTAGGTGTAGGTTGAATAGASCTCTAAAATTCCCCCAGCACTGTCAAGGCCACTGCTACCGCATGTCCCCAAGTGCCACACCCACATGCTTTTCCCTCCGGGGATTGGGAGTCTACCCTGGGCAGCCTGTCTATCCTTCCTATGAAGAATTTTCCCTAATCTAACCTGAACTTCCTCTGGCACAACTTRAGGCCATTTCCTCTTGTCCTGTCCCTGTTCCCTGTGAGAAAAGCCCGAACCCCTCTCTCCCCGCAGATGGCAGTTCCTGTCAGGGAGTTGTGCAGAGCCACAAGGTCCGCCCCCCCCGAGCCTCCTTTGCTCCAGGCTGAGCCCTCTCCAGCTCCCTCCATCAGTCCTATTAAGATTTCTGGTCTAGATCCTTCACCAAACCTGGCTCCGCTGGTTAGAACGTAAAATATGTCTAAATTTAGTTTTGAGTATTTCAGTTGCAAAGGAATTTCTTTTTATATATGGCTTATAGAAATTTTGGAGCTTGTAAAYACTTGTCCAATGATCTAGACAGGACTTGATGGAGAGACTTAGGATTATTTGACATCAGAAAGGTTAGAATTTAAACCTTAAGTGTTTCAAGGGGGTAGTTTTTTATTCCTAGGGAAATATTCAGGGTTTTTATGTTTTGTCTGGTTTAGTTTTTGTTTTGTTTTTGTTATTTATTCTGGCCAGCTTCTCTCTTCCAGGAACTTACAAGTTGTTTCACAAAAGGCTGTGAAACCTGCTCAGACTSCAGACAGCTGAGAGGGGCCCTCGGCCCTGGGTGTCCCTGGGTGCAGGGAGGGCTCCRAGCRGGRCCCAGCGATGGCACCCGAGGGACGGGCAGGGACCGAGCCCAGGGAGCTCCCCCTGCACAGGAGGCACAACTTGTGCCCTGGGCAGTGCCCAGCCCTGCCCACATTGTCCGGAGAGGCTGGGCAGTCTCCTCCCTGGGGCTGTTCCAGAGCCACATGGACACACTGCTGTGCCCTGTGCTCTGGGATGGCCCTGCTGGGGCAGGGAGGTGGAACCAGGTGTGCCCCTGTGGACTCTTCCAGCCTGGCCCATCCTGGGATTCTGTGAAAAATAAACCCTGAGTTTTCAATTTGATTTYTCTCCTGAAATGCTCATCTATTTTGTCCCGAGCTCAAAGAAATGTTCATTTCTATTTCTTCTTCCAACCACATCACCTTGAAACCTTAATTCTATACATGTAGAATGGAAAGTTAGACATGATTCTGCAACTAGTCCTAACCATGAAATAAATTTTAGTGTYAATTTTTCTAATACTGTGGTATTAAACTGGGTGCTTCCATAAAAACACCCTCTCCAGCTTTGAGAGAGGCCGATGAGGGTAGTCTTAGGAAGATTTTCACCATAATTCCTCTTTCCTTTCTCTGAATYCTCTCTCCTCCCTTCCCCGATACATAGCCTGTAAGGCAGCAGGAAATCCGTGTAACACAGACTGYAGCTGATCCTCTACACTGTTACCAGGCTCTCCACCTCCAGCAGAGGATGAGAAGCAGCCACASACCAGCTTCTCTCCTTGTAACACAATGTAGGTCAGTTGTTTCTCTAAACTGTAGCTTTACTTCGAGCTGATCTACAAATGCAAGTTTGTGTCCCTCAAACTTGATATGGTATATCCAGTCATTAACGGCAGAACTTTGGTTCAAAACCTTTCGAGTAGCTCAGGACACACTGGAAGCAACTACAGTAAAGCTCCCTGGACACTCCAATCCTCCTGGTAACTTTACATTGGGCACAAAGTTTCTAGGAGTCTACACATGTTCAGGCCCCTTCTGGAAAAATCTGGCTTGGTATTACATTTCAAAGACCTATTCTGAACAAAATACTTGCTCAATCTTTGCAACATGACAATGCCCAGTTACTGAAACAAAAGCTAAGTCAGCTTTCCAGACATTGGTCTTTGTTGCATTGTGTTCTAGGGCAGCCTGAGGCAGCACCAACAAAAGCCTCAGTCGTGATTCTTACTTAAAGTGCACCAATCAAGCGCAATCTCAAAACCATGAGGTGCTTGTGTGTGTTTACTTGTAATAAAAGGGTATTTTTTTCAGGATTAATCCCACACTTTGGTCAAGATTTCAACAGTTGTGYTGCTTAGCGTTGGCTGGCAGGATGAGTCTCAACACTGTCAGCAGAGTAGAAGGGAATCCCCGTGAAACACGAACCACTGTTACCACCCCGCACAGCTGCAGTGCTCTGCACGTACTCGACTGCTCGTGTGGCTCACCAGGATCTCGCTCGTTCAGCGACAGATCTCCTCAAACACCCCGAAATCCCCGAGTACCAAAACTGCTGTCACCGGCCCGCACACAGCTCACGGGCCGGGCCGGGCAGAGCCGAGCGGGGCCGGGCCGGGCAGAGCCGAGCGGGGCCGGGCCGGGCAGAGCCGAGCGGGGCCGGGCCGGGCAGAGCCGAGCGGGGCCGGGCAGAGCCGAGCGGGGCCGGGCGGGGCCGAGCGGAGCCAAAGCTCCCCGCTCCGCTCCCGCCATCGCACACGGAGCCTGACACCACCCCGCAACCATCCCACCCCCACGACTCAGCGTCCCCGCCGCAGCTCTCGCGAGAGCAGCTGCACTCCCGGCATGCACCTGGCGGGCCGGACGGGGGGGCGCTGTGAGGGAAGATGAAGGCGGCGGCCATGTTGGGAGCTGCGGGGCGCGGGTTGTGTTGAGCGTTCCGCGGAGSGTTGTGCCGAGGGCTCCGCTACGCGGGGAGCGGCGGCTCGGGGCGTCAGGAGGAAAGCACCTACTACTACTCAGGGTTTGGCTTGCTTGGCTGCTGGTGCCTGGCTTGCGGAGCGCTCGGCAGTGGAGTAGGGGTGTCCCTGACCGAGGAGCAGCGCCATGAGCGGGGGGACGCCCTACATCGGGAGCAAGATCAGCCTCATCTCCAAGGCCGAGATCCGCTATGAGGGGATCCTGTACACCATCGACACCGAGAACTCCACGGTGGCTTTGGCCAAGGGTAAGGACACGGCCGGCCGGAGGAGCGGGGCCCGGGACGGGATTGAGCGGGGCCGCGGGACGGGATCGAGCGCTCTCCGTGCTCTGAGGAGGCCCGGGGGCCGGCCTGCAGCCTGCGGGGGCCYGGCCGAGCTCGATCAGAGCCCGCCTCGTCCCACCGTCCTCCGGCGGGGCGGCGGAGGCGGAATGAGAGGGTCTGGCCGTGAGAGCGGCGGCGCGACAGCGCTGCGAGGCCCTGCTCCCCCCGTCCCCTCTGCTCCGGGGAGGGACCGTCGCGGAAAGGAGCCAGGAGCGGTACCGAGCTGGGGGCTGCTCGGAGGAGGTCCCAATAGAGAGCAGGTCTTTGAAGCCCGTGGCAGTGGAAGCCGTCCAGAGTTTGTGCGTAAAAGGGAGTAGGAGGGAGAGGCTAGAAAGAGGTTTTCTTCGTATCGTAAGAATTTCAGACCTGCAGGGTTTAGGGCCACGTATGATTGGATTACTCTGCATCTTAGGGCGGCAGACAGCTCGGGTAAGAAGGGAATCCTGAGTGCTGGATTACCGACAAAAGCTGAACGTGAGCTGTTAATTTTAGAGGTATATGGCACAGTGTAGTTCGAAATGGTATTACCGGGTAGAAGATACATATTTTTATATTTATATACATCTATATGTCGAGAGAGAGAGGGATCTGCATGAATGTATAAGAAAGTTAGAAAGATGTGTTTATTGAGAAGAGATTTGGGGRAAAAAAGAATCTTTGAAACTGGGCGTCCGAAGGACTTCGGTGTTTCTCACGCATTATAATTCACTCACAATGCAAAACATTAAATCAACTTTTAGTAACCTCTTTATAATAGATTGTGCAAAACTCAGCATTATTTTGCTTTGCGCTTCTTGCATCTGTGAAGCCTTGCCAAGTAATCTAAATTTGTATGTAAAAGCAGAGAGTTTGTCCAACCATTAGGTAAGAGGAAAAATTGCTCTTTGTGTAAATGAAATATTTGGGGCAGAGAGGATTCCAAAGCTCCGTTGCTGGCTGATACGAAAGGCTTAACGAYGGTCTGTGCTGTTTTGCACAGCTGCAGTGGGTGCTGGTGGATATCATGAGTGTGTTTGCTTTCACTGGCCTTTGTGGTCATTCTTGTTTGTGTGCCTTCCCTTCGCACAAACGCTCCTYTCCTCCCCCCCATTACTGTTGAAAAAATAGATTACCCTGTTTTGTAAATTGTGATATATGGGAGCTTTGAAACACCTTACAGTGGGCTTGGTCCCAGGCTTACACAGTTCATTTATTGGGCAGTTACCTTTCATTTTGTGATTTTTACTTATTTCTAAGGTTAACTTTAGCTTAAACTACCTTGCTAGATTTGCATTCTCTACTTTGAAAGGACAGCTGGTTTTGGTTTGTATGAATAAAAGCTGGATATTCTTTTTAAAAATAAATATTCACAAATTCCAGTTGCGTGCTGTGATTGTTAAGGTTTGTGCAAAAGCACATAGAAAAAGAATCCTATCCTTTGAGAACCTTATGATAGTCTTGTCCAAAATTAGACTGATTTGATGCTGACCAAGCCAATTTTGCATGGCTTCTCAAGAGTGGTTAAGTCATGTTGTGGCATATCTGCCAAAGTGTACATATTTAAGAGAACTCAAACTACAGTTACAAGTCTAATCTACTCTCTTCCCATAGCTCTCATCGTAAATGTAAATCTAAACCACTGAATTTGTTTTAATAAAACTTGGCTCAGTTAGCTGAAGAATGTGTGTTTTGTAATACAGTGTTATGATTCAGAAGAGAATAAACCAGTATTTCTAGGCCCCATGAAACCAAAAATCTTGAGATTAATCTGGAGCTGGTAGCAATTAGACTGTAGAGCAGTTCACTGTGCTCATGAACAGAATGCTCCACTCAAAGAGTATTCAAGTTTCTGAAGGCATAGGCCATTGAATGTATATGACAGTTTATATGTAAGGTGGCAAGTGTGCTTAATTATTGGCCAGGTCTGTGTGTGAAAGAAGCAGAACTTGTACTCTAGCTGTAAATGTGTTAATCAGGTAATAGTTACCTCCTCTTCCTGTGCTGAGTCCAGAAGTCAAACCAGAACTGTTTAGTGAGGATCTTAACCAGAAATGTCACATTTTGTGCCAGAAGGAGACACAAGAAGCCTCAAAGGACTTGGCGCTTTCAGTTGCTCAGCTATGTAGACATTGTGGCATAATTGTTCCCTGAATTGAGTTCAGGGCAGCTTATCATTATTCATATTCTAACTGAAGTCACTGAAATGGTGACATRAAGTGCAAAAGTAGAGGTAGAGTCTGGTCTTGAATAGCTACAGGTTTGCCCCGCAGGAGGGTTTGTGTGGGCTAAACCAAAGTAAGTCAGAGATTAATCTCATKAAGTTGTATTCGTGGAATGCCTTCATTTGTCTTAAATTGTCTGGGGTTTCAAACAGAAATAAGATTCTTGGGTTGCCAGAACAGGCTGTGGTCCTCCCTTACTGAGGTCAATCTGCTGTACTTCTCTGATCATCATTTTGTTTACAACGTTGTGATCTTTTCACTAAGCAAAACTTGTGGCTTTTGTCTCATGAATTAGAGAAAGATAGGACCTGTTAAATATTGAGCATAAAATTTTTAACCTAAACTGAAGTCTGATAGGGGAAAGTGATGCATCCTTTCACAAAATATATGAGTGTATATTTATTTAAATAACGGAGAAAACACCCATCCATAGGAATTCCAAACACTAAGCAAGCATTTGAGGTTCTTAAATATCASTGGTTCATATGTTTTCTTTGGATTGACCGCTTTTCAGAGACAGTGTCTGGAACCAAAACCCACTCACTTCTATTGTCTCAAGTTAAGTTAAAGTTAAGTTATTGTCTCAAGCCTCAAGTTAAATTAGCTTGAATTGTCCTTCTAGAACATGGTTCTAAATAATACTTACTTTAAAAAAAAATTATGAACAATTTTTAAAACATTATTAAGCCAAAGCAATTTAAGAGGAGTTGGCAAGCCATGGTTAGTTTTCATGCTGGAAGATTATTGGTGCCCTACCTGAAGCAGTTACAGAATAATCACATTGTTTGAGCTTAAATGTTGTGGCATTAAAAAGGAGAAGTGATCTTACATATTAGCAATACGTAATGCTTTTCAATTTCAAGGTACAGATTTAGAATGGGTTATTTTCAATGCAGGTAAGCTGTGTAAGAATAACCATTTTGGGTTAGAAAAAGCTTTGTTCCTTCAACAGCAGGAAATCCTTAGGTATGTGAGTATAAAACAGAATTATATATTGTCTCTGGTGTAATGCATCAGTCCTCACTTAACGACTCTTGGRCCATTGAGAGTTGCATTTGGAACCATAATAATTGGTAGATATTAATGAAACAACTTTTGGTAATTTTAAGAAGTAGTTGAACTTCTGGCRTTTTTGATCATCTGTGATAGTATTGTCAATGGTATAAAGACACACCAAAACTTTCCTTTTCAGCTTTCACAGGACATTAGTTGCAGATGAAAGATTCAAAAATGTAGACACAGGAAAGTTCAATTCTTGTGAAGACTTTAACTTATTCAGAAGTGTGAGCAGGAAAGGGAAGGTTTAAATTTCTGTCAAGTTTTTATGAATGTATTTTTTAGTCARTTAAGTAACATGCTCCCTGCATATTTTGAGGTTTAGGGCATGTGTGCCGAACCAAACTTATGCGTAGTATGTCACAGCAGAAAAATTCCTCTTGTCAAAGCCCACTCGTGGCTGTTGCCCTCATCCATCTCCCTACGAAGTCACCACCCCTGCGAGTAAGGGAATGCAGGCTGAATTAATTGTTCTGGAGAAATGAGCCTGGCACAAGCTGGGCATGGTGTGCAGGCATCAAAGCATGTTTACAGTGAAAGGGTTGTGACGTTTGGGGAGAGCTGGCAATTGAAATAACTTGTTCACTTGCAGTGGTCTTATTTAAGTCATCATGCTCCTCCTGGATGCCTTAGGAGCAGTGAAGAGCTGGTTTCTGTGTACGTTTTCTCCTCAGGGAGTGAGGAGAGTGTGTCAGTGCTGTGCACACAGACTGAACTACCTGTTTGCAGTAATTTATGCTGTAGAGGAACAGAGTCCTCTTGCTGGCAGAGTAAAGAGCTTCACTTCTGATTAACATTCTGCTTAAATTCATTCTGCTTGTTAATAAACAAGCAGTTATCTGTTAACTGACATTGCAATGTTGCCATTGAATACTACAATAGTATAATACGGTAATATTCATGAAAATACCACATAGTGGTTATGTCACAGTCAAAGTCTGTACAAAAATTTGCTCACAGCACTTCAGTATGAAACCGARTTACTTGTGGTGGAATTACTTGGGCACAAGTACACACATGAATASATTCAAYAGAGTTAGTTCTTTCTAGCTAGCTKCTTAATTGTGTGTAYTTACACTGAAGAAAAGTTTGCTTTTAACAGATACTGCTTGTCTTTTTGTTTGCAAGTCCTTAAACCAGTTTAGCTCTTTCTAAAACARAAGAAAAAAACAATCCTGAAATCGACAAGGTAAAATTAACTATATTTACCCCATGTATAAGATTACATTGTCTTTCGCATGCTCTCACTCTTGAATATTTTGCTGTATATGAACCATGGCACTTTGTTCTGGAGGAATGAGGCAGTCTGAGTAAATTCCCCAAGAGTCAGAGCTGGATAGAGCTCTAAGCCTGCTGCTGTTGCTTCAATACTTTGTGCTTTTGATACTCTGGCAACTTAGTATTTCTGATTATGAGAAACCATGGTGAAAGCTGTTTCTTTCTAAAATCCTATTGTACTGGCCACTTCTAGAATTAGACTTCTTACTTTAATGAGCTCAGATGGTGTTAAATCCTGATCTAAGTGAGGAAAGCAGAAACTGTGAAGATAYGTATGCCTTTGCAAAAATACTTCTTAGTTTTCTTCTCCTTATGTTACACTACCCTGAGGGACCAGACTACGGTGGACAGTGTAAAAGCATTAAGTACCCCTTTATTAGATCACTGCACATTCAGTTTGGGTTCCTGCTTTAAAAGAAAATTGGACTTGGGGTGATTATTTTGGTTGGTTGTGGTGAGAGGATGAGTCTGAACTGCAAATTGGGAATTTGCTTATCCCTCTCTAGCAGAACAAATTTTCTTTGGATGAAAATGTGTTTATATTTTGCAGAAGGTTGTGATTAAACCAGTTTTATTTGGGGTAGGAGAGAAGTAAAGGAGAAGATTCAATCTTTTAGTAGCAGATCTTGATGTGTTTTATTKCTAAACCATCGTCAACTATGTCAGTGTCTTGAGYTMGGTGCATAGACAGCTGAATCTCTTAAAGATGGATTCTAAATTTTGGCATTGAAAATACTTGCTTTTGATGTTATGGTAATTTTATGGTGTGGAGAAAGACATTTTTTTTTTACATACGCTGAAATCCTTTTACCTCTTTCAGCGCATCAGTAGATGAAAGTCTGGTGGTACACTTTTTTATTMATTTAGAATGGAGAAAGGTGATTGTCAGGTGTTAAAACTCTTCTTGTATGTGTCATGGGACATTAGTATTAATATTAAAATATTTACCTGTGCAGTGTAGTTCTGACTTAGGAGAAATACTTTMAAAGCATATTTCTTCCATAGTTGATCAGATTTTTATTTTCCTTCCATAAAGGCAAGATGCAACCCTCTAACTTACTACCTTTTTCCTGTGATGTTGCAACAGAATAGTTTCTTCACTTTAGCTAGAAAATAAAATCCTTTCGGTAACTTGCTGATCACACTGGCCATTTTTGTGCATCTTTGTAGACAAAATGGCTACCAGAGAAACCATTTCAGTGTGGGACAGAGAGAAGCAGTACAAAATCAACTTTGGTTTTACTTACCAAGACAGCAGGTCAAATGATGAAATGAAAGTCAAAGATAATTTATTAGTTATCTGATAAATAGGGTGTAGGATGGCCAGAAAGTGAGGGTTGACCCACATTTAAGATAGTGAAGTGGAAAAGCCTGGTGGATAAAAAGCAATAGAATGAATTACAGGAATGTACTGATGATGTGATTAAGCTGGTGTGCATTACTTTGAGTTAATTTTTGCAAATTCTTAAGCTTCAGACATCTTTTTCTGTAGAGGACGGGAGGACAGATTCCTCTTCTAACAAGGATTAACATTAACTAAACGGTATTTGCCTTTTTATGTTGCTCACATTTTGTAGTACATTCAGAGCAGACTTTGAGATGCATGGACAGAAAAGTTAATGAATGCACCTCAGTAGATGATACATGAACAATTGTAACCACATAATGTTATTTTTCTTTGTAGTGTGGACATGATCACTTACCCCTGAATTATGCTTCTTGAAAAGATTTTAATACCTGACTGTTAAGCTCTGTTTATGCAGTATTACAAGAAGCAGCAGTGATGGAAGATGGCTGGTGCAGCCTGAGAAATGACTCAGTATCACTTTATACATCTCGACAGGAAACTGCTTTTCTTGACTAACGATTCTATGGCTSCAAATAAGTGCCTAATGATGTCTCCAAAATGTTGATGCTTCTGAAAATGGAGGGAAATCTAATTCTGGTAAATTAAAGCAAAATACAGATTTTTCTCAGCATAACCTGTACCTTGCAAAGCAAGCAARCACTTTCTAAAAAGGGTGGAACAAAAACAGTCATGAGGGATTGTTAAGCTGCTACAAGTTGATGAGATTTTGATTGAATGTGGCTGTTAAGATTTTGGGGGKTTGGTTTTTTGCCCATCTAGTTTCAATCATTGTTTAGGTTTTGCTTACAAAACTAGCTCTTGGAGACAAATCTCTTCTTCAGTTATTTGTTTGTTTCACTTGACAAACCAAGGTTGGCATTCCTAAGGCAGTGAAAAGTTTCTGAGGGGGGTAGTGACAGTAAAGTGATGGTRTCCATGTACAGTGGTGGTGATTATATGTAGTGCAAAAGGAAGATAAGTGCTTGATAAACTTCATTTACAGTGCAGTCAGAAAGCAGTTGGAGTTCATACAAGTAATTTAATGTCTGGGTATGCTGCRCACTAGCAAGATAGTTATGCCCCAGTGAGTTTGCTTAATTTGACAGAGATCATATGACATCATAACCTTACCACCCRCAAGAATGCATTTTGCTTAGTGAAAATTGTACATGCATACCACAGAATTCCTGTTGTTTTATGAAATCTTGAATCTATTGAGAAATGTTTCACATTTGGTAATTTCTAAAATTCTTGTTTCTAGTAGTATTAGCATATTTTTTTCCTGTTTTGCAAGTGCAGAATATGAAGTATGTGAACTTGTGTACTCCTTGATTCATAGGACTGACTGACCAGTCAAAAAAAAMCGCCTTGATGCTTCCCCTTATCCTTACAAAACAGTTGAAATATTCAAAATGTAATTGATAGCATGAGTGACATCTCAGTCTTTCTGCTTGGTTTTTAACTCAGATTTTCAAGATAAAATTACCTGTTTATGTCTGAGGGGAGTTGTTAATGTAAAGAACATGATGCTTATTTAATAAGGGTTTTTTTCTCTCAATGAATGTTTTTTTTATTTAAAGCTGTTGGTCTCTGCAGTGTATTTGAAACCCTTTTGTTGAATGTGGGGTTTTCATTTTCTTTCTCCCTTCTCAATTTTGCAGTTCGCTCCTTTGGTACAGAAGACAGACCAACAGAYAGACCCATCCCACCCCGCGATGAAGTCTTTGAGTATATTATATTCCGTGGCAGTGACATTAAAGATCTGACTGTCTGTGAGCCACCAAAACCTCAGTGCTCTTTGCCACAGGACCCTGCTATTGTTCAGGTAASTCAAAACTGACTTTTAAATAATTGTTGCTGAAGAGGTAACTTGCTAGCTTAAGTGCTGTCTAGCTGAGTGTTTCAAATGTTTGTCATTGTAAAGTTCACAACCCAATGTAAAGAACTCTGGAAAGTTTTTCTCCTTTCACGGTCTTTAACAGGAAAAATGAAGGTCAAAATCTAACTAGCACAATGCTCTAAATACCAAAGCTGCTGTTTCCTCAAAACCAGCTAATGACATTTTGTAGGTCTTGATGCCTTTTTTGAAAGGGACTTGGCTTTGGAGGACACATAGTTCTTGGAAAGATCAGGTTTGCTTTAAATCAAATGGAATAGATGCTGAAGTATCTCCAAATCATTAGTGATTTTTGTTTGCTTGTTTGTTTTAATTTTGTTTCATTTTTCTGTAGGATAAAATGCTTGATACGTCCTTATGAGGTGCCCTTGCAATCCTCTGAGGGCTTTTATTATATTTGGTGCAMCTCCTTCTGTCAGTTGTAGTCAAGAGTGCTGAAGTTGCATCACTGTGAACTCCAATAATAGTGATAACCCCAGCCTTCTCCAGTATGTTTGGTTGTCTTACTGTACCTGTGGGTTTGAAACTTCAAGGAAAAACATRGTCACTTTCCAAATTTGCCAGCAAAGCTTATATATGTGTGTTTGACAAGAGAGTCCAGTGTCTGAGGTTATAGGGAAAAGACTGCAAAAGTCTGTGGTACTGATTTCACAAGCCTGTGATGGTTGAYGTGTAAAAGTGCTTTCTAAGCTCTACATACTTGTGAAAATGTTTATTTTAGAATTTCTGCATTTCTTATGTTACAGAACTATTTCCTTACTTTTGTGTAAATACAAATTTTTGCTAGTGTGTTGTGTGTTTTGTCTTTAGTCTTCACTAGGATCTTCAAGTACGTCTTCATTCCAGTCTGTGGGGTCCTATGGTCCTTTTGGCAGGATGCCTGCATACAGTCAGTTCAGCCCAAGCCCACTGGTGGGGCAGCAGTTTGGCACTGTTGGAGTTGGTAGGTTCACTTTGATTATTTGGTGCTYTCCTGTGAGTGAAGCTGTGTGTGTGCACAGACAGTAATCACTGCTTAGAATTTCATCAGTGTTTTAGCCTAAAGTAGATTCAAAGTCTTCCATTGCTGTCAGTCCTGCAGTTCTTCATAGTATTTGTATCAAAAATCAAAATAATTAAGWTTGAGAACTAAACACCTGTCTCAGAGGGACGAGTGGAGAAAGGTTCCTGTATTCAGGAATTCATTCTCTTCATTCCATTTTGTGTATACTCACTACATTCATCATGTGTTCATTGTATTTCACAAGTGGTAGGGGCARCCTCTCCAGAGAAGCCTGTAGCTGTGCTGTTGGGTTGACCATCTGCTGTGTGCCTTAACTAAARGTTTGGATTATTCAGCAGCTGTGTGCCAGCAAAGTCCTCCAGGTTTTTTTTGAGGTGTTGGCTAGGTGGGAAATACATGTTTGAATTATTTGTGAGCTGCATGGGCTAGTTGCTTCTTTATACTGCACATTCTCTGAGACTCACCAACCAGCTTTCCTTCCTCCCTGAGTGTTTATTTCACAGTTCACTTTTTCACACAGGAGCTTACAGTCTTGTAACTTAGGGCAGCAGTATTATTCCTGGTACTTAAAATGTTAGCCATGCAAAAGGAAGGCTGCAAAATTGGCTGTAATCTGGTATCAGTTAATAAGATGTGGCARTCATATTTTTGCTGAAAGGATCTTAAGTGTAAATATGTATCAATAGCATGTATAAGTTAAAAGTGCTCCTTTTTATTTTAGATTAAAAAAAAATCAAAATATTAGTCTTACCAACCTACTGTGCATGTATATGTTAGATTAAACTGAAAGTGTATGGGAAGCGCAGATGTAGGTGTATTGTAGAATAACTGCCTAATATGGCTTCACYCATCATTTGGTGCTAATTTAAAAAACAAAAGTCTAAACCAGATTTAACAACTACATTATTTCTTTCAAAGCAGGAGGTTCTTTAACATCTTTTGGAACAGACTCTTCAGCTGGTGCTAGCATATCCCAAAGCACTGCAGTTGGTTCTGCATTTACAACAGATGCAAGATCACTAAAATCACAGATGTCTCAAGGTAAAATCTTTTTTAGTAACTTAGATCTTTTTTTGACCAGTTGTGTGCCTGTGACTTTGGTGGTTGCCAGAAATGCCAACCAACCAGCTGAATTCTCTCACGAAAACACCTGATATTAAACCCAGGAAACACAGAGGCTTTGTATTTGCTTTTGAATGTATTTTCTCTACATCTTGGAGTGCTGCAGGTAGTAACATATTTGTTGTTATCCTTAAAGCATCTGTACTGAGAAGTAGGACTTAATTAAGTGAAATAATGTTAGCAAATAGGTGCATGTGGGAGCTCAAGATACTTCATGCTGACTGAAATGTGAAGCCCTTCACTTTACAATTTTACAGTTTTTATTCCTAATTGTATGTTTTTTGTTCATATATRGTTACATAGATGATATTAACAGCTGACCTGATTTCCTACAGAGAAGTGACATTTCCTACAGAGACAGTGTCTTAAAATCAGCYTAATAGTAACGGGAACTGTATGGATAGTTTGTGTAATATTGGAAAAAATGAGATTCTGCATGATATTTGAGTGGCAAAGAAGCAAAAAGCTAAACATTGGGCATCTTCACCCTCACTSTTCATACAAATGTTGTTAACATTGCTCCTTAAAATCCCAAACCCCATTATTTCCTGATCTTCCACTCTTCATTGCTGTGAGTAAAAGTGTGTGCTGAGATACATTGCTAATGCTATTTTCRAATTATGCAGTCATGTTAAAAGGCAAAACACTTACAGYAAACAGGTTTTTCCCTGAATTCCAGTTGAGATTTGTATACCTATTAGGAGTGTTTCTAGGACTAGTTGAGTGGGTTGCCAAAAATAGGTTCTACTTTGTTAGATTAATTGAAAGGGGGGGGAAGTATGCTGAGCATTTCTCTATTGAGATAGTAGTTTGGTTTTCTTAGTTAAAACCTGTATGATCCATGGACATGCATGTATATGTATGACATATGCTCCAAATTAATGTACATTCTACCACAGCATTTCATGTGAGGCACCGTCATGTTTTTTCTCTCTGTGTCTGCTTTTAAAAATACTTTTCATCTTTGTAGATAGCAAGTGTGGTGTGGTTGGCTTTTTTCTTTTGTTTTGTTCATGGATTTTTGTGGTTTTGCTTTATTTTGGGCTTTTCTTTTGTTAGTTTTGTTATGGGATAGAACCTTGTTCTTTTACTTGGATTTGAGTGTTACTCTAATTTCTTAGTAGATTTACCTATTTGATGTCATAGACTTGTCTGGCTGAATCAGTGGCTCCGTTCTGAATGTGCTTCTGCCTCCAGCCACTCGTGCTGCAGAGGGCCAGAGCAGTGCTGTGTGGGGCAGCTTCCACAGCTCCTTCCCTGCAGTGAGCCTGGCACCAGCCACTGCTGTTCCCTGTGTGGGCAGGGATCCTACAGCAGGACCTGAACAGTGTCACAACTGCCTTTGGGAGCAGCCTCTTCCTGCTTGGCATCCTAGGGAGGCAAAAGGAGCATTTTTACCTCCAGTCACTGCAAAAATTTCATTCCATAGCTAAATGCACATCGTAATGGGTTGGTAGGGATTAGTTGTCCTACTCATCCCAACTCACCTTTTTTTTTTAGACTGGGGGAAGGGGTATTGCTAAATGTCCTTCATTCTGAATTAGTGGATCTGATGGTGCAGAATTATTTTTTTTTTTTGGACACAGCTGTCTTGACTGCTAAGGCAGATAAACCTGTCAGTCTAGATTGGTTGAGACCAGTAACTCACCTTTGTAGATGAGAAATAACCCTTTGGGGTATGGTTTTGTTTTATTTTTCCCCCAGGTCGTTCAAGCCCTCAGATAGACCATTTGAGAAGGAGCCCCACCATGGAACAAGCTGTACAAACAGCTTCGGCCCACCTGCCCACTCCAGCACCAGTTGGGAGGAGGAGTCCTGTACAAACCAGACCTTTGGTGTCTGCAAGCCAAAAATCCTTAGAGAGCCAAGAGCACAGACGAGGTAGCTTTGGATAATATTCATACAGCTTATTTCCTTCCATACGCAYACAAAGTGCTCTTTTTAAGGTTAAGACATAGGAATTTTTCTGCTGTCTATTACTGGTAGGTCAGCAGAGACCTGAATTATACTTCTTTTTCAATTCAAGCATATATTCTAAATTACTTTTTTTTTCTTTTATGATTTAAACATGTGGTTTACACTTATAGGTTTGGATTTTTTAAAAAAATCTGAAATATATATACAAAAGTATGATCAAAAATACCTAATTGGATAAACAAATCATGTTTTTATTTCCAACTTTAGCTGAAGCACACAAGGTTCCAAGATCAGAAAATGAACTCAGAAATGAAAACAAACGACAAATTGGTAAATCTTGTTTTGAGAAATAGCTATTGTTGCTTTCAGATCAATAAGGTTTTTTTAGATTTGCAAAAGTACATAAATTCTTTAACATTTTGCTTCTGGAGGGTAACAACTTCACATTAAGCCAGAAGAATACAAGCAAATTAAGTCAACATTAAAGAGAAAAATCTCTTCTTTATCTCTGCTTTATACTAAGCAGTCGATTTAAATAAAAATTTAAATCAAGGAGTATTCAGTGATTTACAAACATAATAGCATGAATATTTTTCTCCAAAAATATTTGACTGAAAAGCCACTAATATTTTAACTCTTCTTCCGAAAGCTTTTAATGACTTCTAGAGAGTCTTTTAACACCCACATTTAGTACTGTTATGCTTTCTGTGTCACTGCCATTGTTACCATAAGYGAATTTATAAATTACAAGCTGCTCTGATTGGTCTTTAAACAACATGCATCCTCTTCCTGAACTTCTGAAGTCCCAGCCTGTTACCCCAGGAATTAGAAAGCAAACCAAAAAACCAAACACCCTCCACCACCCTCAGAGAAAAGCCAGTCCACAAAGCAAAACCAAACAGARTTTCCATCTTTTCAGTTCCAGGTGCGCCTGCAGCACGGAGAGGCCGTGGAGGTCACAGAGGGGGCCGAGGAAGATTTGGTATCAGGAGGGATGGTCCAATGAAGTTTGAGAAGGACTTTGACTTTGAAAGTGCAAATGCACAATTCAACAAGGAGGAAATTGATAGAGAATTTCATAATAAACTTAAATTAAAAGGTAAACCAATTTTTGCTTTAGATTTGAATGTGGAAAAACTGTGTCTTGCTGTTTTGATCCTACCTTGGAGAACAACTCTTAAAAGGCATATAGTATTAAGTCTTGTTTGCTGTCATTAAAAATTAAATTTAAAAACCAATTAATAAGTAAACTGGGATCATATGTTAATTGAATACTTGGACCACTATTTGAGTTTTTAATGAATTTTAACTAGCAAATACCATATGTCAAGTTCTAACAAGTCTGTTAAAAATGCAGATTACTTGACCAGAAGTCCCAATAACATTTTATACCTTAAAGTTCTGGAAAGGATGCAATAAAAGAAAACCTATCTTTTAGGTTTTCGATTATTAGACCAAAATTATAATGTCAATTACAGGCCAAAAGCAAACAAAAAWYCAGGAGTTTGGGATCAGAACTTCGCTGTAGTGTGCAGGAGAGTTTGTYTGAAAGTTTCTAGCATTTCCTTGCTTTTATCCTTTCCCAAAGGAACACAGTAGTTAGAAACCATGCTGCCAGCACTTGTTTTCTAGCAGGCTTCTGTTATGATTACCTCATTCTCTTGTGACCAGCCACCTGTTTGTTACACTGCTGCTACTATTTTTGGACAAAACTGTTACAGGTTAATACTGTCAGTTCCTCATTTCAGTGAGTAATTGGCTAAAAGCTGGGAAACAAAAAGTAGGAATAAATGGTYAGATTTCAGTGTAGAGTAAAAGCACCAGTTGAGTCCCATAAGATCTGTCCTGTGGTGCTTGCCTGTTTTTCTGGATTATTTTTCAGTGAGTTGATGGTATGCTGTTGATAATGCTTTTTTTCAGAATAATAAAGAGAAAAGGGACAGCTAACTATAAATAGTTGTAGAAATGTTTGTGAGAGTGGTAATTCTTGTGTGTGGTGTGCAAAGGTTGAGTTGGCTATCTGAAGCTTATGCACAGCTTCATGAGATAAAAGCTGTAAACATTTGGGAATGGTGTTTGAAGATAGTAATAGGAATAAGATTTGAAAATAGTAATAACTAATTTTGTTGAATTGTCAGGCTTGTTTTCAGTACCAGTCAAAACATCAAGTTGAAATTGAGACATTATTAGGAAAGATATACATCATAAGGTCAGTATGCTGGCCCTGCATCTCAAAGGAGATAACTGCAAAGCCAGAAGACAAAGGAGATGGGCAACGGGGATGAACAAAACCATGGGATGGCTTTCAGGAGGGTTGAGTGAATGAGGCTTTTAAGCCTGGGAAGGAGGTAACTAARAGGGGAGAAAATAGATGGCTGTCAAATTCGTTCTGCCACAGGGTTTTTTGTTAAGTAAACCCACAGGAAGCGTTGAGGACATGGAAATTCCAGACAGCAGCAGCAAAGCATCCTAATCTGTGTCAATTATTTGACTTCCATATTAAATTAGGGAGGGAGTTTTSTGGTTTTGAGCATTCAGTATAGTTTTTCTCTGGCTGAGAATAAGTTAACAGTGCTGGATTTTTTAGGCTTCTGTTTACTTTTTATTTTCCAGAAGACAAACTTGAGAAACCAGAGAAGCCTGTAAATGGAGAAGACAAAGGTGACTCAGGTGTTGATACCCAAAATAGTGAAGGGAATGCCGATGAGGAAGATCCACTTGGGCCCAACTGCTACTATGACAAAACCAAATCCTTCTTTGATAACATTTCCTGTGATGACAATAGGTATGGCCTGCAAGGAGAATCTTGTTAGTCTGCTTAATGCATGTTTATAAAGGTGTACTGTCAGTGCTACTCATTGCAATCATCTCTGAATCAAAGGTGATTASAGCTTATTTCCATATGCAGCAGGCAAAAATAAAACAGGAATACGAAGCACAAAACTTCTTTATGGGCGGGTGCAATATGTTCAGAGGAAGATACTTTAAGGCATCACAGACCCATGCTTTTGAAACTTAATGCACAGGCTCTACAATCTCATTTCCAGATTTACTAAAGTTGGGGGGAGGTTGTTTGTTTTGCTTTGCCCCTAAATGAATACTTTAGTTAAATCAATTACGATCCTGCTTTGGTAATGGTTTCTAAGCAGATTACATAACTGTCTCGGCTGGCAGTGTTGTTCAAATGGGCAGTTAGTATTTCAGGAAAATTAAAGCTTATCTTTTACTGCTGCCTTTTTATTAGACACGATGATGTGCATTGCTGACCTATTTTGACTTGCAAGAGGGGGAGGGGGCGTTGTTTGTTGTACTCGCAGCTAGATAAAATAACATCTGCAGCTGTAAACTGTTTCTTGCTTTAAATGATGCTGTGTGTAGAAGATACAGAGTATGCTCGTCAATATGGGAAACTCTTAGAGCATAATTAATATCTAATTAATGACTCTTTAACATGTTCCTTCTTGATGAGTCCAGTGAACTGTGGYAGAGGCCTAAGTTCTTGCAGAAGGSATARTGTGAAGATTTACAGTATGGTTAATGTATCATTTTTAATCTCACGGGYTTTCTGGCACCTCTCCCTTCCTTCCCAAGTGTTTGACACTGTGTTTGTTCTGTGTGGCAGAGAGCGGCGACCCACCTGGGCCGAGGAGCGGCGGTTGAACGCCGAGACCTTTGGCATCCCCCTGCGCCCCAACCGCGGCCGCGGTGGCTACAGGGGCAGGGGCGTCATTGGCTTCCGAGGGGGCAGAGGCCGAGGGGGCGCCAGAGGCGGCTTCACCGCCCCCCGCGGCTTTCGCGGTGGATTCAGAGGAGGCCGTGGAGGCAGGGAGTTTGCTGACTTTGAATATAGGGTAAAGTTGTACTTCATGTTACTATGACCCCATCCATTGTTCATGGAAATGAGTGGATAAAAATCTCCTGCTTTTAGATTTGGTGTTGAACTAGAATTTCTGTAATAGGATGTTGCACGGACTCTGAGCTACTTTATTGAAAGTGATGCTGAAACTTTGGTTACATAGCATCATTTTACTRTCAACAGCAACCAAAAATAAAGGTTGCCTTTCTTCACCTGCCCCAAGTAGCTGTTTGATAGCTGGTATTAGGGAGGAAAAAAAAAGAGGGGAAAAATGTTCTACAGATTGAATGCAAGTGTTGCAAATGTAAATTGCAAGCATTTTTCTAAGCAATGCTGTAAAATGGAAAGAATGAGAGGGAATAATTTAACTTGCTTCCAGTGTGCAACAAACTTTTGAATTCTTTGTGAACGAGTTGGCACAAAGCCTGTAGATTGGTGTACTGGTTAGAATCAGTAACAAAGACAACTATCCAGATTGGCTCAGGTAGCCTAGGCTTTTAGAGGTCTGATTGGGACAGAACAATTTCTGGTACTTTACTACATGAGCAATTAGAGTTCTGCAAACAAAAATCTCAGATTTCCGGTAGTTTTAATTTTTTTAAATAAAAAAGGAAGTTTCATCACAGCAGATTTCTCTTTGTTGAGGGACAGATCCCTCAACTTTTTTTGATTAGTTTACAACAGTTAGTCCTGTGTTTTAAAGAAACTTTTGGTAGCTGAACATTAGTGGAAATGAGGGATTGAAGATTAGCAATTTGAATTTCTGAACAAAAGAGTTTAGCTACCTTCCAGATGAGTAGGAGGTGCTGTAAGGGCTGAGGATTTGTTCTGTGCTTGTAGTCAGGGTGATGAGCTGCTCCACTCTGCAGGTGCCAGACTGAGGAGGTTTGACCAGATGCCAGCCTGATCACATTGAGAAAAAGGAGACCCTTTCTGCTGCAGGAGATGGGCAATAGCCAGCACAGCAGAGCTACTCCCAGGACTGTTGCCCAGATTAATTTGTGGGGTTTGTTTTGCAAAATGAATTTTAAAGTTGTGTTTTTGTTCCCTCTAGAAAGACAACAAAGTTGCTGCGTAGTCTGCGAGAAAGCTGAAACCAGGTGAACGTCTAGATCTTCTTGAATCAGAGAATTAGTTTTGATCTCTGCAAAGAATGAAGTTAATTTGCTGTATACTTGTCACCAGCACTGGGATTTAACTATTTAATTTCAAAGGGGTGTAATGCAGTTACTTTTGAGAAATGGCCATCTTTGAAAACAGTAAGCATTAAATATATTTGAGACAGAAGGATAAGTAATTTCTTATGTATAGTTAATTATAAGCAGTACTTCGATGGAGTTTAAGTATTTTTTCATCACTGAAAGGATTTTTCTTATTACTAAACTGTATTTGATAATTGCTTCAAGTTGTAAGGACAATTGTATGCAGAAGGCCGTCGATACTGTGAGTGTTTTGACCCACCGAAGGTTGTTTTTTGGAAATCCTGTAAAATCCCTTTTGAGGTAGTTGTTCTTGTATCAACTAGGGTGCTGGACAGTAGAAAACTTGCTTTGTCAGTCAGATATGTACACACAGTAAATACTGTTTCTTAGGCAAAGGAAAGTTTTTATATAGTTGTAAAATTCCATTATATCCCATTGCCAAAGAAACATTACAAACTTTGTATAGCTGTATAAAAAGCAACTAATTTTTTAAAGAATAAACATTTTTAAGTCGGTAAACATACTGTTATTGCAGAAGTTGATATGCTGAAGAACACTGAATTAGTTGKTTTTTTTTTTCTTTAGCAGCTTTTCAGGCTTAAATGTTTGATTTTATATTTGACTATAATGAAGTTTTGCAAATGTTCTTCCATTACATGAAACTGGATACACGCTTCACTGCTCTTGCAAGAATTTGATTTTGTAGTTTCTGGCATATCACAGGATTTGACCAAGTTAAGGAGATATTTTCAAAAAAAAAAAAAGGAGAAAAGCAATTTTCATACGTCAAGATTTGCAATTAATTTTACTTAGTGAGAAATATTAACTTTTTTTAATAATGGACCAGGCACACGAGTTGGTGATTCTCCTGGAATGCCTGGGATGAAAGTCTGTCTCCATTTGTCAATTCTTGAAACGTTAACTTTGTTGTAATACCTGTAGACATGAGCAATTTAAAGAATTCTTAGTGTTTGAAGTTGTTTGCATTTTGATAGACCGTAGCTTGGAGACATTGAGACTCTGGYTCTAAGATGGCGAAGTCACAAATGACAGTAAGGACTTTTTGCCAGTTCTGGATGACTAGTTGCAACTTTCTGATATGCTGAAATAGAAACCTGGTCATTTGTGTCTGTGTAYGTATATGAAGGCCACAGGAATAAAGGGATCCAAAGATTACATCACTTTGATCTAATTTGCTGATTTTTTTTTTTACTTCAAAATGTTCAGCGGTGATAAAGATGTGGAAAACTGCACTGTTGAAAAATTGGAATATTTAAAAGTGGTTGATAGAATCTTAATTTTATAACTTTTGTATAGCACTACAAGGAAGTATTTTGTAATTGGTTTCCTTATTAAGGTCAAGTATTTGACAGCTGTAGAAGTTAGATAATATTGTTTAGTAATGTTTTTGCATGTTTAACAACTGCCTTTTGGGATCCACAAGTCATGATTCTGAACACCTGTTGAGATTTTTGACCGTAGAGGCAAGTGCTGTCCTGTTGCAATAACTCTTTACTGTCTGAGGTGTTCCAGCTGTAAATACCCGGCCCGGGAGTTGCGGGCGGGGACAAGCCCTGGGTGGCCCCGCCCCGCCCGACCAGGCTTTCTGTTTTGGTTTTTTTTTTTTTTTTTTTTTTTTTAAACAGAATAAACTGTTCAGTACAAGCGGCACGTGGGCGGTGGTTTGTTGTGGCGGCAGAGGGCGCGGGGCGGAGGCTGGGACAGTGCCGGGCGGGAGCGGCGCTGCGCGGGCACCGCTGCACCCAACGCGCCTGCGCGGGCCCGGGGCGGGGCGGGACCCCTCAGCTGCCGGCGCCATGTCCGTGGCGTTCGTGCCCGAGCGGCTGCGCGGCAAGGCCGAGGTGAACCAGGACACGCTGCAGCAGGTGAGCGAAACTGGGCCGGGGCGGAGCCGCGGCTGGGCCCGAACTGAGTCCGACGGTGAGGCAAGGCCGGTCCGGCCTGGCTGGGGCAGAGCCGGATCTGCCGCTCGGGGCGGGGCGGACACCGGGGTGGGCGGTGACGGCGCTCTGTGCCGCAGCTGCTGGAGGAGAACGACCAGCTGATCCGGTGCATCGTGGAGTACCAGAGCAAGGGCCGCGCCACCGACTGCGTGCAGTAAGTGACCGGTGTGGACGGGCGGGGCACCAGGTGCCGGTAACGGGAGTGAAATGCGGCTCGAGCTCCCAGAGCTTTCCTGTCGCTAGAAGAAAAAGCCTCTGGGCTTACAAAGGGATTTCCTCTAAGTAATTTTCAGAGCTATATAAAGCACGAAGTGACCGTGGCCTTGGTCAGGGTGTTTGCTCAGTGTCATGTGGCGCTCGCTGTGCCCTCGCAGCCCGTGTGTTTTGCACAGAGCGGTGTCACAGCCGGGCAGCCAGACGGCGGGTCTGCAGCCCCGGAACCTGCGCTGGAGCCGCTGCAGCTGCTCAGACTGGAACGGCACGCAGCTCTGTCGGATCCTGCTCCGCTGCCGTTCTGCAGCTTTCAGGGTTGCAAGCTGAATGTGCTGCTTCCCATCGCAGCAGGTGCCCGGCCACAGAGTGCAGTTCAGTTTGCTGTACTGGCATTCAGAACATRTTTCCCCTGATTTATTATTCTAGTTTGCTATTTTTTTCCGTAACTGCAAATTCTGATGAGATTACACAAGTGCCAGTATGAGTAGTTGGTTAAAAAAGATGTCTCCCAGATCCTGTGTTTCCTCCTCTCATAGATACCAGCATATCCTGCACAGAAACCTCATTTATTTAGCTACGATTGGTGATGCCACTCCGCCCAGCATGCAGAAGCCTGTAGACTGACTGCAACTCCTGGATACAAGCAGTGCTGCTTTCAGAGGCTGTAGCAATAGTTTAGACTCCCACTTAGAGAGCCAAGAAGGTGTGGGTTTAAAAAAAGCAGGTAAAAAAATTATTTGTACTTTTGTGTTTAAAATGTGAATGTAATTTTCAATGAAGTATTAGGCCAGCTTTTCCCCTGTTACTGTAACTAATACAGCTTAAGAGTGATAATTGTGACATTCCATTTTCCCTCTGAAAAATGCAATTCAGCATACTTCTGAGAATAGCCTGGTTGTCAGGACAGCACTATGGGAATYGGAGCCTGTGTAATGAGTAAAGTTCTATAATAACAAGGCAAACCTTAYGCTAGATCACTCCTACCTCCAACATGACAAAGTCAGGCTTGAGTTGCATATATAAAAGCAGTAGGTGCTTTTGTATCCTGTATCGGAAGAACTGCACTTAATAAAGATGTTCTTTGTAAAYTGTAGTATGTTGTAAATGAATATAYATTAACAAAGGAACTGCTCACTGATTTAGTAAAATCATTTAACAGAAATGTTAACTTTCCTAGGACTAGTGGGATTGACTAGTTGGTGCAGCAGCAATTAGGTGCAAGGGAGAAACCAAGCCTTTATTGCAACAAGCTKTTGCCTAAGTTTATCAAGGCTTTTCCTCTGTGCTTGAAATGTGCTGTAAACAAGTAAATTCTTGCATAATCAAAATGAGTTGTGTGCTTCCTGGGTCCTGTCAGCACTGCTGGCTAGCTGCATGGTTGTGTGCTCCTGTGCAGGAAGGAAGAAGGCAGCTTTGCACACCCTSCATACAGCACTCCAGCGCCACAATTAAAACACAAACCTAAGAGCCTTGATCAGAGCAGGGAGGGCAATAGAGTTTACTTTTRGCTTACTCTGATTCCTGAAAAGTCAAGTAATGGGATTTTGGCAATGTTCATCTGCACTACTGATTGAAAGACTGTTGAGACATTGTCTGTACCATGTTCTTCTGTGCTGGCACTTGAGAAAGCAGCTTTAAAGACTGTACTGTGCATAAAGTTCACTTTTATATGATAGAGTCAGTAAGTAGGCAGCTGACAATTTTCAAACTGTTAAATAATCCCATGTTAATGAAATAAGATCTTTGTTTACAAACCAAAGTTACAGTTTAAGGTGCTGCTCATTTTCAGCAAGGTGCATATTTTAAACAGGTATGACCTATTAAATGTATATCTTTAATAAAGCAAATAGTTTACTTTTACAGAAGCTTTAAAATACAAACTGTACAGTTCCAGTTCAGAAGCATTAGCTATTCACAAGAAGCACTGCAATAAGGGTAAGTTAACTAAGCACCAAACCCTTGCACTTGGCAGTGTAAGTGAAGTTTAAGGGCAAGACTCATTTGCCAAGTGCAACAATTCTTAAAATTACCAGTGTTCAGAACAATCGGAAGCAAAGGACAGAGTAGCACCCACATGGTCAAAATGCAGACAAACTCTCTTTGTTTTCGCAATTCACTTCTGTAGGTCCAGAAACTTGCCAGCATTTGTAATTATGAATAAATTGCAAAAACTATAGCAATCATTTTGGCACTTGTTAGAAAAAAAGTTCAAAATTAAGTGTTTTCATTAACTTCCATTTGGTCTTAGTATGAATAACCAAGTAAGTACAACCAAATTTGGGATTTAATATTAGATCTAAACAACAAGATTTAGGAAACTCAAAACCATTCATCAAGTTAAATAACCACTAACATTTTCAGTGGAGGGTTTTCAAAATTATAGTAGTACAGACCATTAACAATTTACAGACAGAAGCCACACTGATTGTGCAAAGCACATTACTGTAAAAAGTCTATGTACAGCAAACAAATGTTTGTAAACATGGTAAGTATGAAGTTTCAGAAAACATGGTGACAATATCATAAATACAGGCAACATTGGCATCCTCAAACAGCACAAAAGGTAACAATCTGGGCCTGCAAATAGAGCCCGTCACCATACAAACAAAAAAGGTGGATGGGTTTTAAATACCCAAATGTTTAATAGTTTTAGTGTTGTGTATACCTTTTATTTATATATATATATATATATAATGTATTTATTTTTTGGTATCTTTTTATATAGATGTACTTAGTTTGTAAAACCAAAACCAAAAAATGTGCTTTATCTTCATTGAAAAATTATGTAGTTAGAACTAATAACCCATTTTACTAGTAGTTAACATATTAGAATGATATGACTTAAGAAAAATACAAAAATAAGATTAATACTGTTGAAACTCTTATACCAGAAAATATTGTGGTTTTTAGACTCTTTCAAAGATGAAGTATGAAAATTTAAATAAGCTCTAACTATATAAAGAATCTTCTGTAATCTCAATTCATATACAGTGGGATAGGTATACATATATTTACCATTGTTCTTCAATTTGTAAGCACCAGTCACACTCCCCAATCCACTTTGGTTGGAAGATTATTCCTAATTCCACAGGTTCACTTAATGGCACATATTGACTGCAAATAATTACTTTATCCTTTTAAAAAAAATAATGTTCTTTTAATTAACTGCTACCCCACATTTCAGTTCTAGTATCTTCTGAGCCAGCTCACAATTTTTAATCAACTGTAGCATCTGAAATAAGACTTTAAATAAATGCAAGTAGTCTCTCAGGCTTTGCTTTCCACAGTGCAGGAGCACCGTGTGGATAATGCCTTTGGCCAAATGCAGCTGTAGAACACTGTGTGAGAACCAGGGTCACACTGTCTACATAGGTGCTTTTGGAACCAGGGTCACACTGTCCACACAAGTGCCACCTACATCAAGCAGCTCACATAACGTTGACAACACAAGGCTGAGTGGTTCTGCTGATCTTCACCTAGAGAAGGGAAACTACCACAAAACTCAGTTTTGCAACTGTTTTCTGCAGCAGTTCCCAAGTGAACTCGCTTGTGTGGCACAGGAAAAGCTGCTGTTGCACTTCATTTAGAAAAAGCTGCCCACAGGCCGTAATGGAGAATACAAAGGTCTACAGCTTGTCCTTTATAAATTTAAACACAGTGTTGAGCAAAGTGACCCCTATATATTTGCTTCAACATATTCAATGGTTTTCAGTAAGATGTTTTAACTACAAATCTATATGAAAAATAGCTATAAAATTCAGTGTTTCTTGTATGGTAGTCCTTCAGCAG
Organism: Malurus melanocephalus; assembly: GCF_030028575.1. Taxonomy (NCBI): domain Eukaryota; kingdom Metazoa; phylum Chordata; class Aves; order Passeriformes; family Maluridae; genus Malurus; species Malurus melanocephalus. Next base: position 990,931 of record NW_026623453.1, read on the forward strand.
TTCTTTTTAGAAAAAAAAGTCTTCAAAGTAAAGGCAATTATGCAYTTTCAGAAGCATTTCTACATCACAGTTTTGGACTGTTTCATGTACACCAAACATATTGGCCATATTTGCTCAGCACTGTAAATCAGAATTCGAGAGTGTCTATCTCACACAAACCCCCTCAATCCCACATCAAGAGATAAAACAGGGTATAACCAACACACAACTGTGAATCAAAGTAATAAAATTTTCATTTGGCCCTGTGCTGCATTTTCCAGTATGAAAAGCAGTTAGTACTGGTGCAGGTAAGATGGTCTGCGTTCATGCTTTACTGGGAAAGATTTAAAGCCCTTGTTGATCTGTTTGTGCTGGGAAGCCTGCTGGGGCTGCTGCTGCTGCTGCGCGTAGGCGAAGCTGGAGGAGATGSCGGCAGCCGGGGCGCACTCGCTGGCCCACATGGGCGACTGCAGCATCTGCACCGTGTCGCTCCACTGGCTCACGGGGCTGCTCAGGGGGTACAGGGACGTGCTCTGGCTGGGCAGCGTGCTGGGCACGGAGGATGTGTGCTGCCATGGGGCCTTGGGAGGCCACGTTTTGGTCTTGTTATCCTTGGAAAACAAAATCACTTRGGGTTGGCTTGGTTTAACAACACTTCTTTTTTGAGACAATACTTAACATGTCACCTTATCACCGCCTTCAGATATTTTCACACTATTAGTTTATAGTTGAAAGCAGAACTAACTATGTATATATATAGCACTCTATATAGCACTCTCAATTCTTAAAATATATGCCCGTTGAAAAAGATTTTTATTGACTTCAGCATGACACACAGTGGGACCCCATAAAAGGGAAAGAGATAAATGATCCAATTTTGTCAGTCACCAAGTTTAAATATTAAAAGCATCTGATGCTACTTGAGTTCAGATGGTTCAGGTTTTCACTGAAGTAAGCAATCTGGAGCTACAGATGCTTTTCCACTTGTTTGTGTTGTGCACACCCACCCTCAAATGCCAASAGGAGAAGGACCAAACAAAGCCATGCTGAGCTCACCTGACTGCGGTCATCTGCTGCTGAGAGAAGAGGAGGTGATGGCAGAGTGCTGGGTTCCTGTTCACCACTGCTGTGTTTTCTGCCCAGAAAGAGAGAGACACGTTTTGTTTTTAAATGAGTCACCTTCATTAATGTGCCACTGGCACAGACCATTCTGTGGCTCATTCTGTGGTACCTTGCAGCCACAGTACTGTTGTCAGTGCATGTGTTTTCAGAAACATTAGGTTTCATGTACTTTTTGTTCAGTACACGTAAAAGCAGCAATAYGGAAATTGATTACTGAGTCCTGTCAAGGACTTTACAGTGCACTAATTCTTGGAGCTACAGCTTCAATATTTCTGTAGAGGCAAAAGGAAGCTTGGATAGACTTTTGTTCACTTTGAAGAAATCTGCCAGAAATTGCGGTTTTTCTTCTGCTACCTGCTCTTGTTGCTGGGTTTGTTTTGTTTTTTAGATTTTTTAAAATATCTTTTCAGCCATAACTTTCCAGACAACACAAAAGAACAATTGAGCAACATCTGCTGTAGYCCAGGGATTTTACTGAAGAAAATGTTCTACCTTCAGTTTGAATTTGTAACCCAACACCTAGTTATCAAAATAGAAGTCCTTCACCACATGTGCATTCTGGAAGGCTTTTCGTTTTTGTTTCTGGTTTGTTTGGTTTTTTTTTTTTACTTTTTKTGGGTTTTTTTTTTTTTTTTTTTTTTTTTTTTTTTTTTTTTTTTTTTTTTTTTTTTTTTTTTTTTTTTTTGGTTTTTTTTTTTCTTTTTTTTGTTTTCTTTTATTTTTTTTTGTTGTTTTAGGAGTGGTGATTAAGGGCATGTATTTAGATTAAAGCAGATTCTTTTTAATCAGGCTTCCATGGGTACCAACCCTTTACAGATCAGCTTTAGCACACTCAACCCTTTTGCCTCCTCCTACTGCCCAGTTTTAGCTCTGGTGTGTTCTCAGGCCCTCACCTATACAACATTCTTCTTCCTGCAAAACAGGACACAGTATTGCTGTTACTTCAGCTGAAGTTTTTAGTCAATGAAGCACCCTCTTTGGAAACTTTCATCTGCTCTTTAGAGCACTAAATAAAGCACAGGCTTTTCTTCTTGCTCCATGAACTGCTTTACCATCAATCTGTAGCTATTTACTGGCTTGGCAGGTTAATTCACCCTTTATGTGTTACTGTGTTTTCMTTCCCTGCTGCTTTTTTAAACAATACAAATAATTACTACTTTTTCTCTGTTCATCARATGGCTCTTTTCCAATCATTTCAATTTAACATTCATTGAAACTCAGTTCTTGTTCACTCTCTTACAAAGTCTTGGTTAAGTGTAAAGATTCAGAAAACAGCTCCTCTTTTGGTTGATGCCTTTCTGACAACACATATAAAAACAGCTATCCAGGCAGAATCTGTGAGAAACTGGCACTGACTTTTTCCACTCACTGAAAAGCAGACGGGCAATCTTGTATCTATGTATTGATTCCAAAATACTCTGTGATTGTAAACAAAGCCAGAATATTTGGGCCTTATYTTATTTTTAGAAAAGACTGAAAAATAGTTTGAGAGAACAGTCCCAGACTGGAATTCGGTTGGCATTCATGCTTCATCTTATGCCTTTTGTTATTACTGTTCTAACTATCCTCTGCTGTGGAATCACTGAGATTCCAAAGACACCGAGCCTTCAGTCTTAGAAAAACAGAATTGCAGTAATTCACACTACTGATAAAAATGGATTGTTTGTAGTTGAAAATCCTGGCTTAGTWTTTTCCATTACTGAAATAATTTATGAAGGCTATTTGGCCTGCCCTTCCTACTGCGTGAAATAAAGGACCAAGCAGGGGTGTAGTTCTGACTGCCAGAAGGGCAGGTTCAGCCAAGGTGAGATAAGCCCCACGTTAGCAGCAGCATCTTCCCAGTGCCATGGAGCTGAGCTGTGGCCAGGAAAGGCACTCGCTGGCATCCAACCACACTGTGKCAGGCACAGCCCAGCAGCAGCCAGGCCGTTTGCAAAACCAGTTCAATGAGGATCTCCTAATGCTCCAAGAGTGGCATCCAAAGGAGACTCACAGAAGAGGGAAGGCATCATACCTTTTCTAGACATCCTGACCCTCAGTGAACAGCTGGCTGTTTGCACAGGTGCTGGTTTGTACAAGGTGAAAGCTGCTAATAAAATTCACTTTGGGAATCTCCCCGTCCACATCACCAGTGTAGTACACAAACTCGTGTTTGTGTAGATTTGTYGCATTGGCTGCAATTTCCTTTGGCTGGCTATTCAAATGAAATTATAYAGAAACAAAAGGAATCTTACAAAGTGGTGTATTTCTGTTCATTTTGCTCACCTCCTCTGCTTTACAGCAGCAACGAGGTCTGGCCCTGAGAACATGGAGAACAAACTGTCTCCGTTAGCTGAGGAGGTCTCATCACTTGAGCTGGCAGAGTCTCCTTGAGTACCAGACCAGCTGTTTGTCACATCACTGCAAGACAGAAAGTTGTATTAGTCCTTGTAATTACAGTGTCTAGTCCAGACTGGGTCTTTGTCACAGGTGAGACCTCAGAGCACAAAGAAATTTCAGTACTTGGACATTAAACATGTCAGTGCCTCAGGATCAGCAAAGCAGGCAAGGGATCACATTGCTCCCTCTTGACAGTGGAGTGAAGCTTTCACAGATGCAGCAGCAACTGGAAAAAACACCCACTATTCCCACATTCTGCCAAGCCTGGGTGCAAAATAAACTTACAATACCAAAACATACAGGCTGTCCAATCTCTTACCCCTCTGTGAAATACTCAGGAAAGGGCCAGGTTTTATGAGGATCATCAGGAAGAGGCCAGTTGCCGCGTGTGGTGCTTGGACGCCGGACATGCTGTGCTTGCCTCTTCTGTTGCATAGCCTGGTTCACCCCAGCAACGTARCGGGCAAACTCTGGATCAGAGCCAACTGAATGAAAGAAACCAACAAGTCCATTGCTGACACTCAGCTATTTCTGCTGTACTTTGAATCCTTTAGGTTTGACCACACCCCACAACAAAGTAATGCCTTCCCTGATGATAAATGGCAGCCAGTAGTGGCCAGGTCTTCAAGGAGCAGTGAAGAATACATCCAACGTGGATAATAATTATCACATGGAAGTATACCTGCCCCTTGCATTCCATCACGGAAATTGTGTTTGCACTGGGATCAATTCTGTGCACTGAAAGATCCAATATCCATCAGCAGACTCTGATGATGAAATGGACATTTTACATTTATCCACACTTGGTGAAAATGAGCAGTTACTGTAGCTGATAGCAGAGTGTAACACGATTTTCAGCTATGTTGTGATCCTTAAGTGGGAGATCAGAATCTCAGATGGATCRTATTAGAAGACAGAGCCCCAAAAACTGCCTCCTTCCTACACGGATGAGAAAATTTTGAAAACATTCTAATCCTGACCTACAAAAACATTCTAATCATGACAATATTCCAGAATAAGAATTACATTTATAGAAAAAAAAAACATTAATTTAAAAATTCTTTCATGTTTAACGTGTTTTATCTGTCCCAAGTATCCAATAAGGAGTAAGCACAGTCTTGAGCAGACACAGCAAAAGACTTAATGCAAAAGTATTCAGATGCTCCATTGATCAGAGCAAGCAATTGCTGGATTCAAAAGAATGCTGGTATGAGTCACTGTAACTGAGTTTCCACAGCTTCTCTTTCTTTTACCTTTTTTTTCCTGAGAAAAAACTTGGCAATCTGACTGGATTTATGAAATAGAGTACATGCACAGTGATTGCAGTGGGAAGCACTGAGCTGCTGGCTTGCTAGGGTCAGTTTGAGATTAAGAGTGAAGACTGAAGAACATCCAACAATCATGGAAAGCCCACAAAGAGAAATCTCTTTCATCCGACGGCTCCCTACATTCAATATTGCATTTGGAAGATAAGTTTCCTTGTTTTCATTTGACACATCCAGAAAAAAGCTCCATGTTTTGTTGGATGCAAATTAAAAAGACAGTGAAAAAGGTAACTTTGTTTCTCTGCAYCCTTTATTAAGCAAAGGCTATCTGAGAGCCATCCAGAACAAAACATCCCCACTAGTGCACGTTCTCCCTCTGAAATATCTTTATGTCTATTTAAGATGACGTTGGAAGCCAGACAGCTCCTCAAATCTAAGAATAGTCTAGATGGATTCTAAAGGGCATCCAGGCTTTGTTACCTCTGGACAGCTTTAAGTGCTAAAGTACTCATATATTCAAAATAGAAACTTGTGTTCATTTTTATCTGACTAAAACATCAGGTGAACAGTTTTTTATCAGACAGTTTTTTACTCCAAAAGATTGGGGTTACCAGCATTCCTTCTGCTAGTTCTTATTGCAACATTCCTCCATCAGCCTCTTAGTGATAAAGTACTACAAAATACATTTTTGGGACTGGTTAAGCCTTTGACATGAAAAGCCATCAATTTTATAAATTCTTAACCAGCAGTTTTGCATCTGAATAGAGACAAAATTTTCAGACTCTATCTAAAAGTACTTATCAAAAAAGTAATATGGTTTGTTTCAAATGACAACTGTACAGTCCTAGGAAAGCCTGGAAATGAAAAACTGTTTTCTGTTTTAATCTTTTTGTAATACACTAAAGCATAAACTGACTAAGTCACCTTTTCCAAGTGCCACTTCCTACATCCTCGAAAGGAAAATACTACAGAAATATAATGGATTCAAAATGCTGAAAATGCCAGTCCTTTGCATACCTGCTTTCTTTTCCCTACATGCACGTGGATTTAGCACTTGCTGAAAATAATTTTGTCCTTCCTTAGGGGCTGTGATAGTCCTTAAGTCTATGCCCTAAGTAAAATGTCCTTAAGTCTATGCCCTAAATTTAAGTAAAATGATGCTAATTCAGACTTACAATTGTTCAGCAACAACTTAACTATGATGGCTATTTTTGCCATAGAAACTCCACTAATTTATCAACCCAGCTGACAAAATAACTATCATAATTATGAGTCAAAGGAGCTGSTTTGAGACGCCTACACATTCCAAACACAGACGAGTGCAAATGAGTGCAGGAAACTGAGCTGTGCTTTGATAAAAGGTTTCCCTGTTCTCATGCTCCTCCCTCCAGGCAGCTGCCATAAATGCACACTACAACATCCCTGCAGCTGTGGTCCAGGCCAACAGAAGCTACATTTACAAGGTAGCAGCTGTGTAAATTGTTCTTAATACTGCAATTAGATCACACAATCACAGAACATTCTGAGTTGGAAGAATCCCACAAGGATCAKGAAGTCCAACTGTCAAACCAATGGCCACATGCGGATGGAACATTCATCTCCTCTTAGATTCTACAGTTGATTTCCTGGTCTGTAGCTATTTCCACATTACTCTAAAATTTGATCGCACTTCATCTTTGAGAATGAATAATTAATCTATATTTACAATTTACTGGTGGTCCAAACAAATGTGGCAAACCTCGTGGCACTTGCTCTTTAGTCTCTAATCCTTTGACATCCATTTCACTGCAGAAACAACTGTGGAACAGGAACTAGGGTGATTCCCATGGAACTGGGGAGCAAAGGAGGGAAAATATGGGGATATGGGAAAGATGCAATCTGGCTGTATCTCCAATTTACAAGACTGGTAAAGAGCAGGAGGAATAATTTTGAGGAGAGAGAGAACACCTAAGCGCAAGAATTTGATTTTWAAAAACTTTACAAACTAAGAATAGGAGGAACATCATCTGTAAGTATCTTTCCAGTACATTGCTTTCCAGTACATCTTTCCAGTACATATACTGCCATATAGGGGAGGTCAGAACTACTACAACTGGGACAAGAAACAAGGAATTTGCTTGCTTATTAATGAAAGTTGCTTGTACTTTAGGACTTTTTGCTGTTGAAAAAGCAAAAAGGCACATACACRAATCCATGCTTGGCATTGGTCAGCACCCTCACATCTGGTGGGCAGCACGAGGAGATGACAATTATTGCCAGCAATATTTCACAGTATTGTTTTGCAAAAGACCCTTACAAAAAGCATAATAAAAGAAAAGACACACACCTGCAGGGTCAAAAGGCAGGATTTCTCCCAACATTCCAAACACTCCATCAGTTTGGTCACGATTTGGCCATGTGTTGTTTCTAGGTCCTTGTGGTTTCTGTCCTAACATCTCTGACATCATATTGTCCATATAGCTGCTCACAAGACCCAAGCTGTACAAATCAGAGCTTAAATCTGAAAAACCAGGATTGTTCCACTGATTCAGATGAGACAATCCAGCTCCAACAGCCTGGGCTTGCTGCTGTGAAGAATTACTGAGCCATTTGGCAGGTACACGTTGCTGTGGTCCAATAGGTTGAAGCAAGTGTTGGTAATACTGCATTTGTGGCTGCTGCTGCTTTTGGGACTGCTGCTGCTGCTGTGACAAGCCTTGCTGAGGAGGATGCAGTGAGGTGTGAGACACAGACTGCGGCTGCTGTTGAACTGCTCCTGACTTTTGTTCTGTTGCTGTAGAGGATGCAACAGAGTTCCTTCTTTTCACCATCGGAGAAGTCTGCTGGGATTTGCCCATGTTAAAACCAGACAAGAAATCTATAACATCCTGCATTTCTTGGTCAGTTGGTAAATTCATACCTTTGTCATCCTTGCCATCATCTGGTTTGAAGAAGCTGTCCCGTCTTTCCACCAGAAAGCCATTGAGCTGGTTGTTTGTGCTCTGCACTGACTGCAGGGGATCYGTGCTCCGCGGGAAGTTACCAATGTTCAGGATGTTCTGCAAGCGTGCGTCCATGTTACTGGGCATTTTAGCTTTCTCCTCTGAGCTGGAACTTATGAAGACATTTTTGGAAGGTGTATTGGGGATTGAGTAACTTCCCGTGTTACTTGTACTGGTGCAGGAAGTTTTTTTTGTAAACCGTGAAGTCAGTTTTGAGAATGTCTTTTGCAGACCCCCTGAAGATTTGCTTCCATTCCCTGATGGCATATCAACTTGACTCCCAAAGTCTGAGATTTCACGCTGTAGCTGGATCTGAATACAAGGCAAAGCTTGCTCCCTGCATCAACAAAAACCATGTATATCAAACCATCTAATACATAACTGAGTTTATACTTTGGGGGAAAACATATATTTTGTTAACAGCTAAAGAAAGAAATGTTTGACACCAAAGACTGCCAAATCCATCAGCTACTTCTTATGGTAACAAAATAAATTATTACTCTTATTTGCAGTACTTTCCATTCTTTAAATTTTAATTGTGGTTCAAGACCTAAATGGAAACCAATTTAACACAAATCAAGTATTTTTGTAARAGAGAAGAAAATACCTTTTTACCCTTGGATTAGCTGCTGGTTTGGTTTTAAGCAGCCTCCTGAATCTCTGGATATACCCATAAGGTATCTGTGGGGATTAAACAATGTCTTGCTCTCAATTTGACTCCTGTTTTTCCTTTCTGACAAGTATTAAATCCCTCAGCATAGATTATTCAACAATGACAGCTTAGTTTAAATAGAAAAAAAAGATGTACCTTCCTTCCTTCCACCTGTGTATATCAAACACAGCAGTATAGAGCACATCTACTAGCCCCAAAGTCTTCTCCGGATCCAGACTCCTCTGTAGCAAAGACATCGTTGCTGGATCTTCTTTCAGACACCTATCATCATTAAGTTTAAATTAGAAATCAAAATGTTTCTTTTTATATTAAACAATTCTACTATATCAGTCAGAATACAGAAGGCCAGTTGCTACACTCCTGCAGAACAATGTATGAATGCTTGGGGGTTCCAGGACTGCAGCCTGAGCAGTCTCTGCCCACTGTGGAACACACAGCTAACCCAGCTGGGAGGTTCAGCATTGAAATCATCAGTGCATTGAAACCATCAGTGCATTGAAATCACCAGACAAGAGCTCTTCAGCAGCACAGCTCAGGCACAGCAGGAGCAAACAGCAAACCCCGTTCTGGAATACAGCGAGAGCCTGACCCAAGGCGCACATGCCGAGAGCAGCAGCCGGGCAGGGTCTGTTGGAGATGATTCCGCAAATCCAACAGCCCGGGGAAGGTGGCAGGGTCTGTTGGAGATGATTCCACACATCCAACAGCCCGGGAAGGTGGCAGGGTCTGTTGGAGATGATTCCACACATCCAACAGCCCGGGAAGGTGGCAGGGTCTGTTGGAGATGGTTCCGCACATCCAACAG